>NW_027213653.1:27500-35000 GCF_042767895.1 Penaeus vannamei | reverse complement strand
CAGAACTGTGATTGTGAGGATTGCATTAAGGGAATGTGCAGGATGTTACAGTTTCTGAAAGCGTACCTTTGGTTTACTCTGTATTTGTCCAGATATGATCGAGAATGGTGGCCGATGTAGCAGTTACTCTAGTTGGCTTTGTTTTGACACAAAAAAAACAATTTGCTATTGAGGAGACCAACAAATTCTTGCATGGTTGTCGAACAAGTTAAAAGATCTAAGTTAAAGTCTCCAGCCAGTATGCATAGTTTGTTTTCAGAACATGCAGTTGTGAGGATATAACTTAATTTTTCCATGAAGCTATGAATATTACTTTTTGGCCTTCTATAAATCTCCCCAACTTGAACATTCTTTGTTGGTGTTTTAATTTCAGCAAATACTGATTCGATGGCATCTTCACTGTAAGTGAGATCAGTTCTTAGAACGGAGTTGAGTCTCGCATGTATACACAGAGACACACCACCGCTTTTCCTAGACCGGTTATTAAAATAAGCATTATATTGTGGTATTTCAAATAAATGTTGAATATCATTACTTAATCTGGTTTCACACAATCCAATAATGTCAAAGGTTTCACCATTATGAACTATGCATTCCGCTAGTAATGTCTCGAGATGTTCCGGGGCAGATCTTATGTTATGGCTTAAGATGCTGACTTGATGCTCTTTAGCATTACAGTGGATGTGAGAGTTACAATTTGCTGTACCAGGGAATACATAGTTGCATAATGGATCGGTCATCCCGAGCGAATTTTCTATAAATAAGTCAGGATCATCATTTGAAAATTCGACATCGTTATCACATGTAAAGTTATTATATTTCAGAGTTTCTAAAATGTCTAATGAGATTACAGGGTTTGGTGAATCTGATAGATGATTGATTAAATCATCGTCGTTAATGTTATAAAAGGGTAGATTGTCCAACAGAACCATAATGGAAATATTTACATAAATATCACGTCTATATCATCTACTTTTTCACTCACAGCTGTTTTTTCCTGGTTCCGGTGGGCTTCGATCTCAGGGCCATTCCAGCGTTTCTTTCGTGTGTCGTACCTTGTTTGTGGGTTTGCTGGTTTGACGTGGTGTGCGAAGAACGTGGCGGGAGACCGCCAGTCGTGACACCAACAGCTCCGGCAGCAATGGTACTGGAAGAAGAATCCGTGGCAATGGAGGCAGCGGCATCATGTATGGCACCAGGGGCATCAGCATCCGTGGGACCAGAGGCATCCGTTGCATTGGAGGCAACAGAAACCGAGGTACTGGCGGTAGAAAAACTGGTGGATATGCCACCGACATCTTTGGCACTAGCCAGGAAAGCACCAGAGGTTTCTGTTAAAGTGGTGGAGGCATCGACGTCTGTGGCACTGGAGGCACTAAGCGTGACAGAGGAGGCATTTCTGGAGATATAGGTAGACTTAGCATTTCCGTCAGCGAAACCTGGTGAGGGGACACTAGTGTCACACTCGAGGAAGAGTGTGGCTGTGTGCACGGGCGGTGGGCCCGTGGGTGTTCGAGGCTCCTGTTGACCCCATGCAGAATCAGACGGGAAATGAGGAGCTCTTTGCATGAATGGTTATGCGGGCGGCGATGAGGGAGCGGAAGGAACCGATGGCGCCGTTTATCTACTGGGTTCTCGAGGACCCACTGATCTCTGCCTCTCCTTTATTACTAACTTGCGATAATTGAAGTATGCTACTCTCCCGTCTCTCTTGGCGGCTCGTAAGGCTGGCATCTGGGCTTTTCTCATCTCCAGTGAATTACGACACAGGTCCTCGTTGATGTAAACACCGGTCCTCGTGTTTGCCAGTTTTCGCCTGTCCTGGAAGACAGCATCCCGATCCGAGTAACGAGTGAACCTCACCACAATATCACAAAGCGAGAGAGAGAGAGAGAGAGAGAGAGAGAGAGAGAGAGAGAGAGAGAGAGAGAGAGAGAGAGAGAGAGAGAGAGAGAGAGAGAGAGAGAGAGAGAGAGAGAGAGAGAATGAATGTATACAGATTGACAGACCCAGATAGACATTCAGACAGGCAGGTTGAAAGATAAACAGATAGATTGGCAGACGAGTAGACAGATAGATGTACAAACAGACAAGTAGACACATAGATGTACAAACAGACAAGTAGACAGATAGATGTACAACCAAACAAGTAGATAATATAGACAGGTAGACAAATAAATGAATAGACATACAAATAAATGTATATGGAGAGGGAAGGAATATGAGAACAAAAGAGGTTATATAAACAACGAGGTGAAAATACGGGGCGAGCCTGACAAAACGAAGAAAGGGCCGGGGCAGAACCGCGGCCGACGGTTTTGTCGTCTTTCCGACGAAAATGCTGAATGCGGCTTTGAAGACCCCAGCATTCTGTACCAAATTCCAGGTAAATGCCCTGCATTGTAGTTAGATTAATATGGGTATCAATGTAAAACACACCTAATGCCTAGAATGCATAAAACATATGTATAGTAATATTCAGTGGAGTATTTCGACATTTAGAATATAAAACTATTGATTGTAGTTGATAATATTTCAAATAATCTGACCGTTGTATGCATGTCCAATCATAAGAAGGGAACTTTAAGGCAAAGTCTGCATTTGCGAGGGCTGAAGAGATAATAGATTTCACACCAACCGTTAAAGCTGAATATTACCAGAAATGTCATCGTCTCCTGCTCGCCGTGAATGGAAGTCGGGTCAGCCACGAACAGCACACGAGAGACTTTCCAGTGGATGAAGGAATAAGTCCTATAACGATCAAGTCACGTCCGAGATCGTGACCATTTTTTCAGATTTCCATTGAGTAAGTGCTTCTGTGACTGGCGGTCGGATGCCTCGGATCGGGGCCCTTTGTGCATTTTTAAAAATTTCTCCTCGGACGGGATTTCGAGAAAAGGACCCTTCCCCTCGCCCTCTCGGCCCCTACCCCTCGCCCTCTCGGCCTCTTCCCCTCGTCCTCTCGGCCTCATCCCCTCGCCCTCTCGGACTCTTCCCCTCGTCCTCTCGGCCTCTTCCCCTCGCCCTCTCGGACCCTTCCCCTCGCCCTCTCGGCCCCTTCCCCTCGCCCTCTCGACCCCTTCCCCTCGCCCTCTCGGCCTCTTCGCCTCGCCCTCTCCGCCCCTACCCCTCGCACTCTCGGCCCCTTCCCCTCGCCCTCTCGGCCTCTTCCCCTCGTCCTCTCGGCCTCTTCCTCTCGCCCTCTCAGCCTCTTCCCCTCGTTCTCTCGGCCACTTCCCGTTGCCCACTCGGCCCCTTCCCCTCGCCCTCTCGGCCTCTTCCCCACGCCCTCTCATCACATTCCCCTCGCCCTCTCATCCCATTCTCCTCGCCCTCACAGCCCCTTCCCCTCGCACTCTCATGCCATTCCCCTCGCCCTGTCAGCCTCTTCCTCTTGCTCTCTCAGCCCATTCGCCTCGCCCTCTCGGCCCCTTCCCCTCGCCCTCTCGGCCCCTTCCCCTCGCCCTCTCGGACCCTTCCCCTCGCCCTCTCAGCCTCTCCCCCTCGCCCTTTCGGTCACTTCCCCTCGCCCTCTCAGCCCCTTCCCCTCGCCCTCTCAGCCTCTTCCCCTTGCCCTCTCGACCTCTTCGCCTCGCTCTCTCGTCCCCTTCCCCTCGCCCTCTCAGCCCCTTCCCCTCGCCCTCTCAGCCCCTTCCCCTCGCCCTCTCAGCCCCTTCCCCTCGCTCTGTCGGCCTCTTCCCCTCGCCCTCTCGGCCCCTTCCCCTCGCCCTCTCATCCCATTCCCCTCGCCCTCTTAGCCCCTTCCCCTCGCCCTCTCGGCCCCTTCCCCTCGTCCTCTCGGCCCCTTCCCCTCGCCCTCTCATCCCCTTCCCCTCGCCCTCTCAGCCCCTTCCCCTCGCCCTCTCATCCTGTTCCCCTCGCCCTCTCGGCCCCTTCCCCTCGCGCTCTCATCCCCTTCCCCTCGCCCTCTCGACCTCTTCCCCTCGCCCTCTCAGCCCCTTCCCCTCGCCCTCTCAGCCCCTTCCCCTCGCCCTCTCAGCCCCTTCCCCTCGCCCTCTCAGCCCCTTCCCCTCGCCCTCTCAGCCCCTTCCCCTCGCCCTCTCGGCCCCTTCCCCTCGCCCTCTCGGCCCCTTCCCCTCGCCCTCTCGGCCCCTTCCCCTCGCCCTCTCAGCCCCTTCCCCTCGCCCTCTCATCCCATTCCCCTCGCCCTCTCGACCTCTTCCCCTCGCCCTCTCAGCCTCTTCCCCTCGCCCTCTCATCCCATTCCCCTCGCCCTCTCAGCCTCTTCCCCTCGCCCTCTCATCCCATCCCCTGGCCCTCTTCCCCTCGCCCTCTCAGCCTCTTCCCCTCGCCCTCTCGTCCCCTTCCCCTCGCCCTCTCAGCCCCTTCCCCTCGCCCTCTCATTCCCTTCACCTCGCCCTCTCATCCCATTCCCTTCGCCTTCTTCCCTTCGCCCTCTCAGCCTCTTCCCCTCGCCCTCTCATCCCATTCCCCTCTCCCTGTCAGCCCCTTCCCCTCGCCCTCTCATCCCATTCCCCTCGCCCTCTTCCCCTCGCCCTCTCAGCCTCTTCCCCTGGCCCTCTCATCCCATTCCCCTCGCCCTCTCGCCCTCTTCCCCTCGCCCACTCGACTTCTTCCCCTCGCCCTCTCATCCCATTCCCCTCGCCCTCTCATCCCATTCCCCTCGCCCTCAGGGCCTCTTCCCCTCGCCCTCTCAGCCCATTCCCCTCGCCCTCTCAGCCTCTTCCCCTCGAATTCTCATCCCATTCCCCTCGCCCGCTCAGCCCGTTCCCCTCGCCCTCTCAGCCCCTTCCCCTCGCCCTCTCAGCCTCTTCCCCTCGCCCTCTCGGCCTCTTCCCCACGCCCTCTCAGCCCCTTCCCCTTCGCCTTCTCTGCCTCTTCCCCTCGCCCTCTCATCCCATTCCCCCCCCCCTCTCAGCCTCTTTCCCTCGCCCTCTTCCCCCCGCCCTCTCGGCCCCTTCCCCTCGCCCTCTCGGCCCCTTCCCCTCGCCCTCTCGGCCCCTTCCCCTCGCCCTCTCGGCCCCTTCCTCTCGCCCTCTCAGCCTCTTTCCCTCGCCCTCTCATCCCATTCCCCTTCCCCTCTTGGCCTCTTCCCCTCGCCCTCTCAGCCCCTTCCCCTCGCCCTCTCAGCCCCTTCCCCCGTTCCCTCTCATCCCATTCCCCTTGCCCTCTCAGCCTCTTCCCCTCGTCCTCTCGGCCCCTTCCCCTCACCCTCTCAGCCTCTTTCCTTCGCCCTCTCAGCCCCTTCCCCTCGCCCTCTCGGCCCCTTCCCCTCGCCCTCTCAGCCTCTTCTCCTCGCCCTCTCAGCCCCTTCCCCTCGCCCTCTCAGCCTCTTCCCCTCGCCCTCTCATCCGATTCCCCTCGCCCTCTCAGCCTCTTCCCCTCGCCCTCTCATCCTATCCCCTCGCCCTCTTCCCCTCGTCCACTCAGCCTCTTCCTCTCGCCCTCTCGTCCCCTTCCCCTCGCCCTCTCGGCCCCTTCCCCTCGCCCTCTCGGCCCCTTCCCCTCGCCCTCTCAGCCCCTTCCCCTCGCCCTCTCATCCCATTTCCTTCGCCCTCTTCCCCTCGCCCTCTCAACCTCTTCCCCTCGCCCTCTCATCCCATTCCCCTCTCCCTGTCAGCCCCTTCCCCTCGCCCTCTCATCTCATTCCCCTCGCCCTCTCGCCCTCTCATCCCATTCCCCTCGCCCTCTCACCGCCTTCCCCTCGCCCTCTCATCCCCTTCCCCTCGCCCTCTCAGCCTCTTCCCCTCGCCCTCTCAGCCCCTTCCCCTCGCCCTCTCAGCCCCTTCCCCTCGCCCTTTCAGCCCCTTCCCCTCGCCCTCTCATCCTATTCCCCTCGCCCTCTCAGCCTCTTCCCCTCGCCCTCTCATCCCATTCCCTTCGCCCTCTCAGCCCCTTCCCCTTGCCCTCTCATCCCATTCCCCTCACCCTCTCGGCCTCTTCCCCTCGCCCTCTCAGCCTCTTCCCCTCGCCCTCTCATCCCATTCCCCTCGCCCTCTCAGCCTCTTCCCCTAGTCCTCTCATCCCCTTCCCCTCGCCCTCTCGGCCCCTTCCCCTCGCCCTCTCATCCCATTCCTCTCGCCCTCTCGGCCTCTTCCCCTCGCCCTCTCATCCCATTCCCCTCGCCCTCTCAGCCCCTTCCCCTCGCCCTCTCAGCTCCTTCCCCTTGCCCTCTCAGCCCCTTTCCCTCGCCCTCTCATCCCATTCCCCTCGCCCTCTCAACCTCTTCCCCTCGCCCTCTCATCCCGTTCCCTTCACCCTATTGGCCTCTTCCCCTCGCCTTCTCAACCTCTTCCCCTCGCCCTCTCAGCACCTTCCCATCGCCCTCTCAGCCCCTTCCCCTCGCCCTCTCGGCCCCTTCCCCTCGCCCTCTCATCCCATTTCCCTCGCCCTCTCGGCCTCTTCCCCTCGCCCTCTCGGCCTCTTCCCCTCGCCCTCTCAGCCTCTTCCCCTCGCCCTCTCATCCCATTCCCCTCGCCCTCTCAGCCTCTTCCCCTCGCTCTCTCAGCCTCTTCCCCTCGCCCTCTCAGCCCCTTCCCCTCGCCCTCTCAGCCTCTTCCCCTCGCCCTTTCAGCCCCTTCCTCTCGCCATCTCAGACCCTTCCCCTCGCCCTCTCGGCCCCTTCCCCTCGCCCTCTCGGCCCCTTCCCCTCGCCCTCTCAGCCCCTTCCCCTCGCCCTCTCGGCCCCTTCCCCTCGCCCTCTCATCCCATTTCCCTCGCCCTCTCGGCCTCTTCCCCTCGTCCTCTCGGCCTCTTCCCCTCGCCCTCTCAGCCTCTTCCCCTCGCCCTCTCATCCCATTCCCCTCGCCCTCTCAGCCTCTTCCCCTCGCTCTCTCAGCCTCTTCCCCTCGCCCTCTCAGCCCCTTCCCCTCGCCCTCTCGGCCTCTTCCCCTCGCCCTCTCATCCCATTCCCCTCGCCCTCTCAGCCCCTTCCCCTCGCCCTCTCAGCTCCTTCCCCTCGCCCTCTCAGCCCCTTCCACTCGCCCTCTCAGCCCCTTCCCCTCGCCCTCTCAGCCCCTTCCCCTCGCCCTCTCAGCCCCTTCCCCTCGCCCTCTCAGCCCCTTCCCCTCGCCCTCTCGGCCCCTTCCCCTCGCCCTCTCAGCCCCTTCCCCTCGCCCTCTCAGCCCCCTCCCCTCGCCCTCTCAGCCCCTTCCCCTCGCCCTATCGGCCCCTTCCCCTCGCCCTCTCGGCCCCTTCCCCTCGCCCTCTCAGCCCCTTCCCCTCGCACTCTCAGCCCCTTCCCCTCGCCCTCTCGGCCTCTTCCCCTCGCCCTCTCAGCCCCTTCCCCTCCCCCTCTCGGCCTCTTCCCCTCGCCCTCTCAGCCCCTTCCCCTCGCCCTCTCAGCCCCTTCCCTTCGCCCACTCAGCTCCTTCCCCTCGCCCTCTCGGCCCCTTCCCCTCGCCCTCTCGGCCCCTTCCCCTCGCTCTCTCAGCTCCTTCCCCTCGCCCTCTCAGCCCCTTCCCCTCGCCCTCTCGGCCCCTTCCCCTCGCCCTCTCAGCTCCTTCCCCTCGCCTTCTC
>NW_027213652.1:0-5000 GCF_042767895.1 Penaeus vannamei | reverse complement strand
CTGTTTCTTTTCTCATTTCGCTCTTCTTCTTCTTCTCTCTCTCTCTCTCTCCTTCTCTTTCTCTCTCTCTCTCTCTCTCTCTCTCTCTCTCTCTCTCTCTCTCTCTCTCTCTCTCTTTCTCTCCTTCTCTTTCGTTTTTTCTTCTTCTTTCCTTCTTCTCTTTTCCTTCACTTCCTTCCTTTCGTTTTTCTCTTTCTTCTTTTTCTTTTTCCTCACTCTCTCTCTCTCTTTCTTCGTTCTTTTCGACCCCATTTCCTTCCTTGTCCTCGCATCCTCTGTCCTTCTTTTCTTGTTCTCTTCCTTCTTCCTCATCTCCCTATTCTTTGTCATCTTTCCTTCCCCTCTCCTCCATCTACTCCCTTCCTTCTTTTTGCTTTCCTCTTTCTTCTCTCCTCATTTCCTCCTTCCCCTTCTCTCTAATTTTCTTTCCCTTTTCCTTTTTCCTCTCCTTCTCCTCCACCCTTCTTTTCTCCCCTCACCCTTTCCCACCATTCTTCCCTTCCTTCCTTTCCTCTTCTTCTTCCATTCTTTCTTCTCCTGTTTCACCTCTTCTTTCTCCTCCTCTCCTCTGTTCTCTCCTCCTCCACCCTCTCTTCCTCCCTCCTCACTTCCTCCCTTTTCCCCTTCCTCCTCCTTCCCACTTCCCCACGTCTTTCTCCTCCCCTCCCTTCCCCCCTACTTCCTTCCGCCCTTCCTCCCTTCCACCCTTCCCCTCTTCCCCTCCCTTCCCCCTTCCCTTCCCTTCACCTCCCTTTCCCCTCTTCCCCTCCCTCCCTTCCCCTCACCCGCGCCGAAAATAAGCATCCGATTTACTGTTTTGGTACGAATCTCGACCGAAGAATAATAATCGTAAAAAAGAAAAGAAAAAAGAAGGAAAAAAAGAGGGGAAAAAAGGCGGAAAGGTGAGGGTTTCGGCGTGAAATATGAGGGCGTTGCGATGGAGAGGGAGCTTGGAATAGCGGCGAGAAGGAGAGGGGGAAGAGAGGAAGGAAGGGAGAGGGGAAACAGAGGAAGAGAAGAAGGGGGGAGAGAGAAAAGGAGGGAGAGAGGAAGGAATGGAGAGGGAAACAGAGGAAGAGAGGAAGGTGGGGGTGAGAGAAAAGGAGGGAGAGGGGAAACAGAGGAAGAGAGGAAGGGGAAAGAGAGAAAAGAAAGGAGAGGGGAAACATAGGAAGAGAGGAAGGGAGAAAGAGAGAAAGGAGGGAGGGGAAAGAGGCAGAGGAAGGGGGAGAGAGAGAAAAGGAGGGAGAGGGGAAACAGAGAAGAGAGGGAGGGGAAAGGGGAGAGAAAAAGGGAGGGAGAGGGGAACGGGAGGAAGAGAAGAAGGGGGTGGAGGATAGAGGGAAGGAAAGGGGAGAGGGAAGAGGATAAAGAGGAAGAGAATAGGTAGAGGGAAGAGGGGAGGTAGAGAGGAGAGGGAAGAAGGGTGGAAACAGGTAGGTGGGAGGAGAGGGGAACGGAGTGAAAAGAGGAAAGGGGGAATAGAGGGAGGGAAGGGAGAAGGGGATAAAGGAGGAAGAGAATGGATAAGGGGATGAAGGAGGGGGAGGAAGAAGCTGGAAGGGAATAAAGGGAAAGGGGGATAAGAGAGAAAGTGGGGAATATAGGAAAGGGGGAAGAGGAGAAAGAGGGATAAAGGGAAAGGGAAGGGGGAGGAAGGAAGGTAGTAGCAGGAGGAAGGAAGCGAAGGGATAAGAATGAGTAACACAATCTGAAATACAGGGTTTGCATCCGACGTGAAAATGAGGGGGGAGGGGGTAGGGTGTGCAGGGGAAGGGAGGGGTGAAATATGTTAGAGGATGAGGATGAGGAGGAGAAGGAGGCAGGAGGAGGGAGGGAGGAGGAGGGAGGAGGAGGAGGAGGAGCAGGAGGGAGGGAGGGAGGAGGAGGGAGGAGAGAGGAGGAGGAGGAGGACAGGAAAGGAGGAGGAGGAGTAGGAGGAGGAGCAGGAGAAGGAGGAGAAGGAGGAGAGGAAAGGGAGGAGGAGAAGGAGAAAGAGGAGGAGGTGGAGGAGGAGGACGAGGAAGAGGAGGAGAAGAAGGAGGAAAGAAATCGGAGAAGAAGAAGAAGAAAGGAAGAAGAAAAAAGAAGCAGAAGTAGTAGTAGAAAGTTGAGGAGAGAGAGTAGGGAAAGAGGAGGAGGAGGAGGAAAAAGGAGGAGAGAAGGAGCAGGGAAGGAGGGGGAAGGAGGGGGAAAGAGGGGGAAGGAGGGAAAAGGAGGGGGAAGGAGGGGGAAGGACGGGGAAGGAGGGGGAAGGAGGGGGAAGGAGGGGGAGAACGTTATAGGAAAGAAATGGACGCAGAAAATACGACAATGGTCCGCGGACGTTCATGCTGTGAGGGAGGGTGCTCATTCCAGCCGACGAATTGAAGGGAAGGGAAAGAGGGGAGAGGGAGAAAGGAGAGAAAGAAGGGAGGGGGAGGAAATGGGAGAAAAAAGGGAGAGGAAGGAAATGGGAGAAAGAGGGGGAGAGGAGAAAGGAGAGAAAAAGGGAGAGGAAGGAAATGGGAGAAAGAAGGGAGAGGAAGGAAATAGGAGGGGAAGGAAATGGGAGAAAGAAGGGAAAGGAAGGAAATGGGAGAAAGAAGGAAGAGGAAGGAAATGAGGGAAGAGAAAGAGAGTAGGGAGAGGAAGGAAATAGGAGAGGAAGGAAAGGAGAGGAAGAAGGGAGAGGAAGGAAATGGGAGAAAGAAGGGAGAGGATGGAAATGGGAGAGGAAGGAATTGGGAGAAAGAAGGGAGAGGATGGAAATGGGAGAGGAAGGAATGGGAGAAAGAAGGGGAGAGGATGGAAATGTGGGGAGAGGAAGGAAATGGAGAAAGAAGGGAGAGGAAGGAATGGGAGAGGAAGGAAAGGAGAGGAAGAAGAGAGAGGAAGGAAAGGAGAGAGAAAAGAAGAGAGGAAGGAAATGGGAGAGGAAGAAGTGGGGAGAGGAAGAAGGGAGAGGAAGGAAATGGGAGAAAGAAGGGAGAGGAAGGAAATGGGAGAGGAAGGAAATGGGAGAAAGAAGGGAGAGGAAGGAAATGGGAGAGGAAGGAAAGGAGAGGAAGAAGGGAGAGGAAGGAAAGGAGAGAAAGAAGGGAGAGGAAGGAATGAGAAGGAAAGGGAGAGAAAGAAGGAGAGGAAGGAGGTGGGAGAGAAGGAGGAGAGGGAGAAAGAGAGAAAGAAGGGAGAGGAAAGGGAAGGGGGGAGAAAGAGGGAGGAGAGGGAGAAAGGAGAGAAAGAAGAGAGAAGAAAGAAAGGAGAAAAAAGAGAGGGAGTGGGGAAAAGGTGAAGGAAAACGAAAGGGAGAGGAAGAAAGAGAGCGAAACAGGGAAAGGGATACAGAGAGGGAAGTTAAAAAGTTTTAGAAGAGAAAGAGAAAAAGAGAGGAAAGAGTAGATTGGGAGGATGAGAGGGATGGGAGAAAGAGAAGGAAAGGGAGGAGAGGAAAGGAGGAAAGGGAGGAGAAGGAAGGGAAAAGAGAGTAAGGGAAGGATTAGGAGCATGAGAGGGGATGGAAGAGGGAGAGGGGAAGGGAGGAGAGGGAAAGGAAGAGGAGGTTATGGAGGAGGGAGAGGGAAGGGGAGAAGAAAGAGTGGAGAAAAAGCCAAAGAGAAAAAGAGAGAAAAAGAGTGAGAGGGAAAAGAGAGGGAAATAAGGGAAAGGCGAGAAGGCGGAGGGACAGATGAAAGGAGAGGAAGAAGAGGGAGAAGGAAAAGAAGAAAGAGAGGGAAACGGAATTGGAGAAGGAAAAAGTGGAAAGAGAAAGAGAGAAGGAGAGGGAAAAATAGGAGAGAGAGAAAGGGGGGAGAAAAGAAGAGGAGAGAGAGAGAGAGAGAGAGGAAGAGACAGATAGACAAGCCAAAAAAAGAAAAAGAAAAAAAAAAATAGAGAGATATAAACAAAAAAGGGAAACAAAGGAAAGAAAGAGAAATACAAAAAAAAGAAGAGAAAGAAATGAAGAGAGATAAAAGGACACACCCCGAGAAAAACAATATCCCAACTTCCGACATCGAGTAGCGAAAGATGGGTTGTCCACCGTAGAGTTATCACCAACAGGACAGGTGACGCTGTAATGTATCAGCTGTTCCCGTCTCTGTCTTCCCGGATCGAGACGGAATAGGAAGGGGGAGACGAGGGGGAAATAGAGGAAAGGGAGATAGAGGAGGAAGAGGGGAGAAAGAGGGGAGAAAGGGGAGGGATAGAGGAGAAAGAGGGGAGACGAAAGGGGAATAAATAAAAAAGAGGGGATAAAGAGAGGAGAGGAAAGGGGGGTAGAGGAGAAAGATGGGGAAAGGGGAGGGGGGACAGAAGAGAAAGAGGGAGAGAGAAAGAGGAATAGAGATAAGAAAGAGGGGATAAAGAGGGGAGAGAGGAAAGGGGGATAGATGATAAAGAGGGGATAACGAGGGGAGAGGAAAGGGGGGCAGAGGAGAAAGAGGGAGAGGAAAGGGGGTGAGAGGGGAGAAAGAGTGAGAGAGGAAAAGGGGATAGAGGAGAAAGAGAGGAGAGGAAAGGGGGATAGATAAGAAAGAGGCGATAAAAAGGAGAGAGGAAAGTGGGGATATGAGGAGAAAGTGGGAATAAAGGGAAGGGGGATAAGAGAGAAAGTGTGAATATAGGGAAGGGGGAAGAGGAGAAAGAGGGGATAAAGGGAAAGGAAAGAGAGGAAAAAAAGAAACAAAGAGGTATAGAAAGCAAAGGAAAGATAGGGGGTGGGAGAGAAAGAGAGGATAAAGAAAGAGAAAGAAAGAAAAAGAAGGAAGAGAATAATAGATAAAGAGAAAGGGGAGAGCCAAGAGAGTGAGGGGAGGAAGGAAAATGGAGAGAAGGAGCGAAACCAGATAGTACGGAAAAGAAAAAGAGGAACAGGAGAGAAAGATAAAAAGGGAGATGAAAATGGACGTAAGAAAGAAAGAAAGAAAGAAAGAAAAATAAAGAAAAAGTTTGACGAGAAGATAATGGAGGAGGAGGGGAGGGGAGGGGAGGGTGAGGGGGGATGAGGGGAGAGTAAGAAA
>NW_027213651.1:0-16887 GCF_042767895.1 Penaeus vannamei | reverse complement strand
ACTTATATGTCGATTTCCAGGCATCTAAACTTGCTTTTATTGGGAGACTCACCTATATCAACAGACAAATACGCATTCCGTAACTCTACATCTTGGTTGTTCATCGAAAGTTGTTGCAATGGACGTACAGAAGCGGATACAGATTTTGGCAGATATTAGGGTTAACACTGGAATCCGCGCGCGTGTGGATATAAGTGTGTGTGCAGAAAGCCTCATATTCACGTGAAAACGCAAAAAATGACGAGAAAAGCTCGTGTGATTTGGCCTTTTATAAATGGGCGCTCATTGAAACGCTGAAACGTGCGTGCTGAAGAAAGTCTGAAATGCATTTGTGCTTGAGTGAAATAACTGCCACTTAAGGGAAAATTATGTGTTTAATGCCTTTATTCACGGCAGCCTTTCATATTATCAAATGCCCCCCTGATTGTGAATAGAATATCAGACCTTGTAATAGACAGTTCAGTTCAGTTCAGTTAGATTTGCGAAGTCATGCTTCGCCCGGGCCTTTTCTCTGGGGTGGCCCGGCCTGTGTTAACTATTTCTAGTTAACTCAAATGTTTTCTTTGAACTGCATGCTTACCGCGGTGGCTGGATTGCAAGCAAGCGATCCAGCTGCCATGGTGAAAGCATGTTGCACACCCTTTTTACCAGCCCGGCGGCTGTGGTGGGTGGTCCCTGTCTCAGAAATTGTGTGTGTACACAATTCTGCAAGTAATGTAACAGGGTGGCGTTAGGCTCGCCGCAGTGTTTGCATAACCTGGCAGTCTCACTGTCAATAATTTGCCAAGCGCATTGGTAACCTAGTCTTAGTCTGAATAGTATGACTTCGGTACCTCTTTTTGTGTTTGGAGGAAGGGCCAGTGGCTCATAGCCTGAAGCATCTGAGTACCACTTGGCAGCGAGCGATTTTGTGATGTTTTCTCTATGTGCTCCCCGGAGGACCGCACACGCTGCAGCTTTGGTACCTTGGCTCAGTCCCCTTCGGCTGGGTTTAACGATCATGGAGGATGGGGGCATACCCCTGCCCTTTTCGGCTAGTTTATCAGCAAGCTCGTTCCCTTGTATGCCTATGTGGCTTGGGACCCAGTTTATGATGATTCTTCTACCTTGACTAAGGATTCTTTGGGCTATGTATAATACTGTTGTCAAGAGGTAGATGTTATCTGGGGGCATGCTATGCTGTAAACTGTCAATAGTTGCTCTTGAATCTGTGTGAATGACAACGTGCCCTCCCCTCAGGGACGCGTGTGTCAATGCTTCCATGATCGCAACCGTTTCAGCCTGAAGCGTTGAGGCATTGTCAGTGACCCTAATGGATGCTGTGGTATCCTTTGTTGCAAAGCCGGCGCCTGCAGTATGGTTTATTGGATCCACGGATCCGTCCGTGTAGTAAGTTATACTACCCGGCGGAGTTATTTGTTCAATGACCCTTTGTGCTTGTGCCTTTAGGCTAGGCATGGAATATTGATCTTTTCTCATTGTGAGATTTAAAATTGAGAATTCGATCATTTCGTTTGCCCACGGCGGGGGTTCTTTGTAATCAGGGTGGGGGGAGTCCATACCCTTGGCAAGCAATAAATCTTTTAGTTGAAAGCGTATCAAAACTCTGGCTGTATGTGTGAGCCAGGAATTGTCTGCAAACAACTGATAATCTTGTTGTAGGCGTCTGAGAACTCTTTGTCTTAAATAGGAGTTTGTGGGTGCCTGCAGGACCTTGGAAAGGAACTGTGCTGCCATTAGATCAATTCTAGTGTCCACGGACGGTAAATCAGTTTCCATGAGGAGGTTGATGACCTTTGTCCACTTAGGTGCACCTAGAATGATCCTGGCTGCTTCGTTTTGTATTGTTTCCAGTTTTTCTTTTAATGTTGTGCTGGAAGCAACGAGGGCGACAGATGCATAGTCAATAATAGGACGGACAGCATGTACATAGAATGATCTTAGTACTTTGTGTCCTGCTCCTATGTGTCTCCCTGTCATGACTTTCATGACTGACAGTCTTTCCTTGGTTCTGTCAAGCAGGTATTGGATCTCCTTTTTGAAAGTGAGTGTGTGTCCTATCCATACACCAAGGTATAGATAGTCCTTCACCCATTCCAGATCCATACCCTGTATGGTGAGTTTTTTGTTTCTGACATTGGTTCTCAGTGCCATTGCTTTGGATTTTGCTGCTGATATTTTTAGACCCGTCCTACAACACTCTTCAGACACCAGGTTCAGACAACGCTGAGCCCTAGTTAGGCAGTGGTTGCCAGAGGCTATGATTGCCAAGTCATCTGCATAAGAGATGATCTTGCATCCCTCTGGCAGGTGAATGTCGAGTATGTTGGACATGAGGGTATTAAACAGGGCTGGACTAAGAACCCCTCCCTGAGGAGTTCCATTTTCAAGTGGCATGTGCTGTGAGAGGTGGCCTTGAAATCTGACATTTGCTGATCTATTTTTAAAATAGTCAGCTATCCAGGCCAAGAGTCTGCCTTTGACTCCTTTGTGGATTAGGGTCTCTTGAATGGCAAGTGGACTTGCCAATTCAAAAGCCTTCTCCAGGTCAAGGAAGACAACCACGGCGGGCGAGGTGCAGATTGTGCTTAAGAGTGTGGAAATGCTATGAGCAGTGCTCTTACCCCTTGTGAACCCGTGCAGGTGTTCATGGGAGGGACCCGTTTTCCATCGGAGCCTGTTGAGTACCATCTTCTCAGCTGTTTTGCCCAGGCAGCTGAGAAGAGAGATGGGGCGGTACTTGCCAGGCTCCTTTGGCTTTGGGATGGGAACTATTGTGGCTTGTTTCCAGCTCTGGGGCACTGTGGCTGTTTGCCAGGATTTGTTGATAACCTGCAAGAATGCAAGTTCTCCTGCAAGGCCTAGATGAGAAATGATGGGGTGAGAGATCCCATCAGATCCCGGTGCTGACCCAGAACTGGATTTGTATGATTTTCTTAGTTCCCTAAGAGAGAACAAGGCATCTGCTTCATCAGCTTCGAGTGCCTTGTCTCTTATGAGAGCAAGTCTTTCTGGAATTAAGTTTTGTTGTTTTTCTCTCATCATTGGAGGCAGATTGTTGGTGCTGGTTCTGGCAGAGAACTCAAGCACCAATCTGTTAGCCTCTGATTGTGGGTCATGATGAGTGCATTTCGGGGCTTGGCGGCTTGTCGCTTGCCTGACCCGTTTCCACAGCTCTGTAAGGCTGGTCTGGTACCCAAAAGACTGGCACCATTCCAGCCATTTTTCCTGCCTTACTCTGTTGGCAGTTTCCTTGGCATCCACAACAGCTTCCCTCAGCAGGGCCAGATTGTCGGGAGATCTTTGCCGTCGGAAGTTTTTTCTACACATATTAACCCTGTGGTTGACCTCTTTGATCTCGTCATTATAGTACCAGGCGTCTTTGTGAGTTCTGGACCATGGACGAGTTTTGGGAATGGTTTGTGAGGCTGCCTGGTTTATGGCCTGGATTAGCCTTGCCTCTAGCACATCCACATCTTCATTATCGTTATTGGGTACATTGTCTTTCAGACATCGAGCCAAGCCTTCCTGGAAGGCAAACCAGTTGGCCTTGTCAGTTTTCCATTTAGGAATGTGATGTGGTCTTTGGGCTGGACCTGCATCCATTAGTGTGGTGACTATGCCATAGTGATCACTAGTAACTGTATCATCAACACACCATCGAATTCTCTCCACCATTGTTGCAGTGGCAAAGGTGAGGTCTAGGACCCCTCCCTTCACATGCGTTGGTTCTTTGGTGTTGAGAAGAGCGATCTCAGGGAATGTCTCAAGCACTTCTGCTATGTGAATGCCTGCCGCGTTCGGCCTTTTGCGGGGATTCAGCATGGCCATGTGTGCATTGAAGTCTCCCCCTATGATCACTCGGTCTTGTGCTGCAGTAGCACAGACCTGGTTTAGATCTAAGCTCTCACACAGTGGTTTGCTATAAATATTGTATATTTTTATAGAGCCCCCAGGTAGCTGAATCTCAACAGCAAGAGATTCAACACCATCTCCACAGTGCGGCGGATTGGCTATTAAGGAGCAAGGGATAGCTTCTTTTACCAGGGTCATCAGGCCTCTAGCACCATCCAGGTTTGGAGTGGTGAAGGCATGATATCCTGAGAAGCACACGGATCCCATTGTTAGTGTCTCCTGGAGCATGACGACGTCAATGCTCCTTGCTCGCACAATGGACTGGAGATAAGGATAAGTCATATGCGAAGCTGAGCCTCGCCCGGGCTATGGGGGAGCCCGGCCTGTGCCGACTAATGTCGACTCGATCACCGTGTGTCAGCAAGTGCTGACGCGACAGAGCTTAGTCCTTACCCACCGTGGTGCCCGGCCACAGCAGTAACCTCCGAGCGACAATTGCAACTTCTCGCGCCTGGGCGGGGCGCGAACCGCCGACCCCTCGGATGAGAGGCCGACACGTTACCACTGTACTAGCCTGGAGGATTGGACTGGAGAAATGAGTTCTTGCTTTTATAGCTACAGATATTCCACTGCAGTATGCTTAGATTGTGTGCCATGATGGTTACTCAGTGTCACTTGCTTCATCTTCTGATGCCCCAGTGCTGGTGGCATCAGATAAATACAGATCCTCATTGATTGAGGATTGTACAACTTCCTCTAAGTTAGACACTCCGGTTAAGGCCTTACCAGGGGATGTAGGGCCTAGGTTGGAAGTGTCACCTTGGTTCGGAGGACGAGACTTTGGCTGTACAGACTCGGCCTGCTGCACAGTTTCAGCCTGTCCTGACAGACTAGCTGGGGTTTTATGTGATGTTTCTTTTGAAGCTAGCCTGTCATCCGAGGATTTGGGGAGGGGAGCGCTGCTCGTTATCGGTTTGGAGGCTTCTAGCTTCCTTCCCTTCAGAGCTGCCACAGTTTGGGTCATAGCCGTCATGGCGACCTGCACTGCTTCGACGGCTATGACCCAAACTGTGGCAGCTCTGAACAGAGACACTTTTTGTAATAGACACTTTTTCCATGTCAAATATACTTTGATAGGTTTTGATTAAGTAAAAAGATCTAGTACCTAAGTAATTACCTCAGTTCCCACTCTGGAAAATCTTCAATAATAAAAATTGCTAAATTTACAACCGAGGAACTGGGAGTCCGAGTGACCACGACAAGCCTTCAAATAGTTGAGTCTCTGGTCAACCAGGACATAATCTGCATCATGAAGTTCTTTATCCTGCTTGTGGTTGCCTTCACTGCGCTTGCAAATGCACAGCCGACGTATTACAAGCAAGACGGTTCCTACAAGAGTGTCGGCTTGAACTTGGCTCACGACTTCGTCTTGCCGAGAATTCCCGGAGTTGGATTCCAAGTGTCGTCCATTCCTCTGCCCATTCCCACGCTGCGTCAGGAGTTCCTCAGGATTCCACTGCCCGCTCTTTCATATCCACAGAACGTTGTTCACAAGGGCCTTGGGTACTGATGTTCCTTGTAGTGAATAAAGAAATCTATTCCCCATCCACATTTGTTTCAAATACACATGTCCCGCTTTTGATACCTACTACAGAATATACCTGCTTTACAGTATAAGAAAAGAGTGGGAAACGCTATGTCGATTACAAAGCCTCAGTTAACACGCGGCGGTTATCTTGTGCCGCCAACATATTTCAATGAGGCCCACGTGTTTCGGATTGTAGGTGGATATCCCCAACCAGCATTAGGAAGTTCAGATGGCTGGAAATGGATATATCAGTATATTCTAGATTATTTACTGAACGCCTATTTCGATTACAAAGCCTCAGTGAACACGCGGCGGTTGCCATGTGCCGCCTAATACTTCAGTTTGTCATATTTATCAATGCCATATCCGCTTCAGTTCGCCCATTCCAACGCATTTCGATGAGAGGCTCACGATGCAATGATGCGGAATATAGGTGGATATCCCCAACCAACATTAGGAAGTTCAGATGGCTGGATATGAAAATAGCAGTATATTCTAGATTATTTATGGAATGCCTATTTCCTTATTCATAGAGGGGTATCATTTAAAAGTAGTAGATTGAAACACCTAGAAATCGTAACGTTTTTACAGTTATACGTCAAATATTATGATATAATTTGGTATATGAATAAAATACAATAGATAATATATGAGGTATATATTTCAATCTCCAGCTATCTGGACCTATTGCTTTAATGGGCGATACCCGTCTGTTTCAATTAAGAAATAAATATTCTGCAGCATTGCTTTTCTGCCTAATTCATTAGAAGATAGGTGACTGAAGACATAGTCTCGCTTAGTAGCATCGGTTGTAATTGAGAAGTGAAATTTACAAATGTGAAGTAAAGTAAGTAGTCTAAACATCTTGTTTAGTAGTATCGGTTGCGTTAATGTTTTTTAAGAAGTAAAATTTAAACAAAAAGTACAGTAAGTGATCTAAAACATACATATTTCGATTTCCAGGCATCTGAACTTGCTAATTTTTATTGGGAGATATTCACCTGTTTTAAGAGACAAAGTCTGAAATACTTTTGTGCTTGTGTAAAAATTACTTATTTAATACATTTATGACATTGAATATTGTATTCACAGCAACTGAAGCATTAACTTGTAAACAGAATATCAAATCTTGAAATAGAGACACATTCTCCATGTCAAATATACATTTGGTTGGTTTGAATTTAGTAAAAAGATTTCATAGCTAAGTAATTACCCAATCCCCACTCTTAAAATATCATCAGTAATAAAAATTGACAATTGAAGAATTGGGAGTCCGGGTAACCACGACAAACGCTACTGGCAAACCTTCAAATAGTTGAGTCCCGGTTCAAACAGGACAAAATCTGCATCATGAAGTTCTTTATCCTGCTTGTGGTTGCCTTCACTGCGCTTGCAAATGCACAGCCGACGTATTACAAGCAAGATGGTTCCTACAGGAGCGTCGGCTTGAACTTGGCTCACGACTTCGTCTTGCCGAGAATTCCCGGAGTTGGATTCCAAGTGTCGTCCATTCCTGTGCCCATTCCCACGCTGCGTCAAGAGTTCCTCAGGATTCCACTGCCCGCTCTTTCATATCCACAGAACGTTGTTCACAAAAGCCTTGGGTACTGATGTTCCTTGTAGTGAATAAAGAAATCTATTCCCATGCACATTTGTTTTACATTCATGTCCCGCTTTTAATACCTATTATAAATTATACATGCTTTACAGTATAAGAAATGAGTGTGGGAGACGCTATGTCGATTACAAAGCCTCAGTGAACACGCGGCGGTTACCATGTGCCGCCTAATACATCAATCTGTATGTATGCATGTCAACGCAAATAAACACACACACACTGACATGGTTGCCAGTGCTATATCCGCTTCAGGTCGTCCATCTCAACACATTTCGGTGAGAGGCCCACGATGCAGTGTTACAGAATATAGGTGGATATCCCCCACTAAGATTAGGACGTCAAATGGCAGGAAATTGGAATATCAGTATATTGTAGATCATTTATGGAATGCTTATTTTCTTTTTGATAGAGGTAATATATATAAAATATAATAGATAATGTATTAGGTATATATTTCAATCTCCAGCTCTCTGAGCCTACTACTTTTATTTGGCGTTACCCATGTATTTCAATAAGGAAATACAATATTGCGCTTCTGAATAATTCATGAGAAGGTAACTGACAGAGTCTCGTCTAGTAGCATCGGTTGAAATTTAGAAGTGAAATTTACAAGTGTGAAGTAAAGTAATCTAAATATCTCGTTTAGTAGTATCGGTTCCGTTGTTGATTATTATTTAGATCCAATATACTAATATTTCGATTTCTAGGCATCTGAACTTGCTAACTTTTATTGGAAGACATTCAATTATATTAACAGACAAATCTGCATTCTGTAACTTTACAAAAAAACGTAAAAATGACGAGAAAAAATCGTGTTATTTGGCCTTTTATAAATGGGCGCTCATTGAAACGCTGAAACGTGCGTGCTGAAGAAAGTCTGAAATGCTTTTGTGCTTGTGTGAAACAACTGCCACTTAAGGGAAAAAGTATAAGTGTTTAATGCCTGTATGATATTGAATATTGTACTCACAGCACCTGGAGAATTTACTTACAAAGTATGATAACCATAATATGCTAACAATCTGCTTTAAAAATTCTTTTATTTCTTGATAAAACGTTCATTTTTTCATTATCAGATGCCCCTCTGATTGTGAAAAGAATATCAAATTTTGAAATAGACACATTTTTTATGTCAAATATACTACGATGGGTTTTCATTAAGTAAAAAGTTCTCGTACCTAAATAACTACCCCAGGTCCCACTCTTGGAGAATCATCAATATTTAAGATTGGCAACTGAGGAACTGGGAGTCCGAGTGACCACGACAAACGTTACAGACAAAACCTCAAATAGTTGAGTCTCTGGTCAAACAGGACATAATCTGCATCATGAAGTTCTTTATCCTGCTTGTGGTTGCCTTCACTGCGCTTGCAAATGCACAGCCGACGTATTACAAGCAAGACGGTTCCTACAAGAGTGTCGGCTTGAACTTGGCTCACGACTTCGTCTTGCCGAGAATTCCCGGAGTCAGATTCCAAGTGTCGTCCATTCCTCTGCCCATTCCCACGCTGCGTCAGGAGTTCCTCAGGATTCCACTGCCCGCTCTTTCATATCCACAGAACGTTGTTCACAAGAGCTTTGGGTACTGATGTTCTTTGTAATAAATAAAGAAATCTATTCAGATACACATTTGTTTCAAATACACATGACATGTTCCGCTTTTGATACCTACTACAGAATATACCTGCTTTACAGTATAAGAAAAGTGTGGGAAACGCTATGTCGATTACAAAGCCTCAGTTAACACGCGGCGGTTATCTTGTGCCGCCGTCATATTTGCCAATGCCATATCCGCTTCCACTAAGATTAGGAAGTTCAGATGGCTGGAAATGGAAATATCAGTACACTCATTATTTACTGAATGCCTATTTCCTTATTGATTGAGGGGTACTAATTAAAAGCAGTAGGTTCAGATAGATGGAAATCGAATTATGTAATTACAATTATACCTCAAATGTTATTATATAATTTGGTAATATATAAAATACAATAGATAATATATGAGATATATTCATATTTCGATCTCCAGCTATCTGGATCTACTGCTCTTATTTGGCGATGCCAAATTTATTTATTGATACTGAATAAATATAGCTCACACCATATACATTTCTTGCACATACTCATCTCTTCTTGATAATGTATCAATGTGGTTCTTTTCCCGATTTTTTTTTTTTTTTTTTTTTTTGTACACAAAAAATATAAAAGACTGACATATGAACCAACGTGAATTTTAATCCTTTCTGCAGTATCCCTTGCACACACTCCAGTGTTACCCCTGATATCTGTCGATGCCATATCCTCCTCAACACATTGCAAGGAACGCCCATGATGTTGCGGAATGCGGATTTAGATGATGTAGATGGATATTTCCCGCTAAAGGTTAGGAAGTTCAGATTTCTGGAAATCGAAGTATAAGTATAATCTAGATCACTTACTCTATTTTACACTTGTATTTTTAATGCACATTTGTTTCAAATAGATAGGTCCCGCATTTGATACCTACATACTCTACGGCATAAGAAAAGAGTGTGGGAAACACTATATCGACTGCAAAGCCTCAGTGAACACGCGGCGGTTACCACTTGCCGCCAAATACTTCAATTTGTGTATATATAAGCACAAACACAACATGTACACAAAAATGAAAATGAAACTAGTGTATATATGTATGTATGCATGTAAACACATACACGCACTGGCATGGTTGCCATAAATGCCAATGCCATGTCCGCTTCAGTTCGCCCATTTCAACACATTCCGATGAGCGCCCACGATGCAGTGTTGCGGAATAAGGGAAGTTCAGGTGCCTGGAAATGGAAATATTACTATATTCTAGATTATTTACGAAATGCCCATTTCCTCATAGATAAAAGGGTATCACTAATTAAAAGTAATAGGTACAGATAACGAGAAATCGAAATATGAATTTACAATTATACCTCAAATATTATTATATAATTCGGTAATATATAAAAAATATACAATAGATAATGTATGAGGTTTATTTATATTTCGATCTCTAGCTATCTGGACCTCTTGCTTTTATTTGGCGATACCCATCTGCTTGAACAAGAAAATAAGTATTCCACAACATTGGGTTACTGCATAATTCTTGAAAAGGTAGCTGACTGAGGACATAGTCTCGCTTAGTAGCATCGGTTAAAATTTTGAAGTGAAATTTACTCACCTGAAGTAAGTAATCTAAATGTCTCGTTTAGTAGTATCGGTTACGTTGTTGATTTTTTAAGAAGTAGAATTTTCATGAAAAGTTAAGTAAGTAATCTAAAATATACTAATATTTCGATTTCCAGGCATATGAACTTGCTAACTTTTATTGGGAGACATTCAATTATACTAACAGACAAATCTACATTCTGTAACTCAACAAAAAACGTAAAAATAACGAGAAAAGCTCGTGTGATTTGGCCTTTTATAAAAGGGCGTTCTTTGAAACGCTGAAACGTGAGTACTGAAGAAAGTCTGAAATGCTTTTGCGCTTGTGTGAAACAAATGCCGCTTACGGGAAAATCATAAGTGTTTCATACCTGTAAGATATTGAATATTGTATTCACAGCAGCTGGAGAATTTACTTACAAAGTATGATAACCATAATATGCTAACAATCTGCTTTAAAAATTCTTTCATTTCTTGGTAAAACTTTCATTCTTTTAATTATCAGATGCCCCTCTGATTGTGAAAAAATATCAAAATTTGAAATAGACACATTTTTCATGTCAAATATACTATGATGGGTTTTCATTAAGTAAAAAGCTCTCGTAGCTAAATAATTACCCCAGGTCCCACTCTTGGAAAATCATCAATAACAAAAATTGAGAGTTGAGGAACTGGGAGTCCGAGTGACCACGACAAACGCTACAGACAAAACCTCAAATAGTTGAGTCTCTGGTAAAACAGGACATAATCTGCATCATGAAGTTCTTTATCCTGCTTGCGGTTGCCTTCTCTGCGCTTGCAAATGCACAGCCGACGTATTACAAGCAAGATGGTTCCTACAAGAGCGTCGGCTTGAACTTGGCGCACGACTTCGTCTTGCCGAGAATTCCCGGAGTTGGATTCCAAGTGTCGTCCATTCCTGTGCCCATTCCCACGCTGCGTCAGGAGTTCCTCAGGATTCCACTGCCCGCTCTTTCATATCCACAGGACGTTGTTCACAAGGGCCTTGGGTACTGATGTTAGAATAAAGAAATCTATTCCCATGCACATTTGTTTCAAATACATATGTCCCGCTTTTGATACCTATTATAGATTATATATGATTTACATTAAAATATCTAAAATATCGATTGCAAAGCCTCAGTGAACATGAGGCGGTTATCATGTGCCGCCTAATACTTCTGTGTATATATCTATGTAAACTCATATAAACGCATACGAACACTGACATGATTTTAAGTCAGATTTGCCAATGCCATATCCGCTTCAGTTCGGCCATTCTAACACCTTTCGATGAGAGGCTCACGATGCAGTGTTGCGGAATATAGGTGGATATCCCCCACCAAAATTAGGAAGTTCAGTTTGAAATGGAAATATCAGTATATTCTAGATTATTTACGGGATGGCTATTTCCTTATTTATAGAGGGTTTATAAAACACAATAGATTATATATGAGGTATATGTATGCCTATATATTTCAATAAATAAGCATTCCACAATATTGCGCTTCTGCATAATTCATCGGAAGGTAACTGGCATAGACATGGTCTCGTCTTGTATCGGTTGAAATTTAGAAGTGAAATTTACAAATGTGAAGTAAGTAATCTAAATATCTCGTATAGTAGTGTCGGTTACGTTAGTGTTTTTTTAAGAAGTACAATATACATAAAAAGTACAGTAAGTAATCTAAAATATATTAACATTTCGATTTCCAGGAATCTGAACTTGCAATTTTTTATTGGGGGACATTCATTTATATTAACAGACAAATCTGCATTCCGTAACTCTACAAAAAAGGCATAAAAATTACGAGAGAAGCTCGTGTGACAAGGATCAGATAGCGGGAAATCGAAATATGTATTTACAATTATACCTCAAATATAATTATATGATTTGGTAATATATATAAAATACAATAGATAATGTATGAGGTATATTTATATTTCGATCTCCAGCTATCTGGACCTCCTGTTTTTATTTGGCGATACCCATCTGTTTCAACAAGGAAAGGAGCATTCTGCAACATTGCGTTTCTGCATAATTCATTAGAAAGTAGCTGACTGAGGATATAGTCTCGCTTAGTAGTATCGGTTAAAATTTAGAAGTGAAATTTACACACCTGAAGTAAGTAATCTAAATGTCTCGTTTAGTAGTATCGGTTACGTTGTTGATTTTTTAAGAAGTAAAATTTGCATAGAGTTAAGTAAGTAATCTAAAATATACTAATATTTCGATTTCCAGACATATGATCTTGCTAACTTTTATTGGGAGACATTCAATTATACTAACAGACAAATCTACATTCTGTAACTCTGACGAGAAAAGCTCGTGTGATTTGGCCTTTTATAAAAGGCGTTCTTTGAAACGCTGAAACGTGAGTACTGAAGAAAGTTTGAAATGCTTTTGCGCTTGTGTGAAACAACTGCCACTTAAGGGAAAATCACAAGTGTTTAATACCTGTATGATATTGAATATTGTACTCACAGAAGTTTTTTTTTTTATATTACCAGATGTCCCTCTGATTGTGAAGAAAACATCAAATCTTGAAACAGACACATTTTCCATATCAAATATACTTTGATAGGTTTTGATTAAGTAAAAAGCTCTCGTCCCTAAGTAATTACCCCAGTTCCCACTCTTGGAAAATCATCAATAATAAAGATTGACAACTGCGGAACTGGGAGTCCGAGTGACCACGACAAACGCTACAGACAAAACCTCAAATAGTTGAGTCTGTGGTCAAACAGGACATAATCTGCATCATGAAGTTCTTTATCCTGCTTGCGGTTGCCTTCTCTGCGCTTGCAAATGCACAGCCGACGTATTACAAGCAAGATGGTTCCTACAAGAGTGTCGGCTTGAACTTGGCTCACGACTTCGTCTTGCCGAGAATTCCCGGAGTTGGATTCCAAGTGTCGTCCATTCCTGTGCCCATTCCCACGCTGCGCCAGGAGTTCCTCAGGATTCCCATACACATTTGTTTTACATACATGTCCCGCTTTTGATACCTATTATACATAATACATGCTTTACAGTGTAAGAAAAGAGTGAGAAACGCTATGTCGATTACAAAGCCTCAGTGAACACGCGGCGGTTACCATGTGCCGCCTAATACTTATATGTATGTATGCTTATAAACGCTTATAATCCGCTTCAGTTCGCCCATTCTAACATATTTCGAGGAGAGGCCCACGATGCTTATATGGATATCCCCCTCTAAGATAAGAAGTTGAGATGGCTGGAAATGGAAATATCAATATATTCTAGATTATTTACGGAATACCTATTACCTTATTGATAGAGCAGTGCCAATAGTAGTAGGTTCAGATAACTGGAAATCGAAATATGCATTTACAATTATACCTCAAATATTATGATATACTTTGGTAATATATATAAAATATAATAGATAATATATGAGGTATAGATTTCAATCTCCAGCTATCTGCGCCTACTACTTTTATTTGGCGATACGTATCTGTTTCAACAAAGAAATAAGCATTCCGCAACATTGCGTTCCTGTATAATTCATTAAAAGGTAACTGACTGAAGGCATAGTCTTGTCTAGTAACATTGGTTGATTTAGAAGTGAAATTTACAAATGTGGAGTAAAGTAAGTAGTCTAAACATCTCGTTTAGTAGTGTCGGTTGCGTTGATAATGTTTTTAAGCAAAAATTACACAAAAATTACAGTAAGTAATCTAAAATATACTTATATTTCGATTTTCAGGCATCTGAACTTGCTAATTTTTACTGGGACACATTCACCTATTTTAAGAAACAAAGTCTGAAATGCCTTTGTGCTTGTGTGAAATATATGTGTGGATATTAAGTGTTTAATACCTGTATGATATTGAATATTGTATTCACAGCAGCTGAAGCATTAACTTGCAAAATATGATAACCATAACATGCTAACAATTTGCTTTAAAAATTCTTTGATCTCTTGATAAAACATTTTCATATTTTTATTATCAGATGCCCCTCTGATTGTGAATAGAATATCAAATCTTGAAATAGAGACACATTTTCCATGTCAAATACACTTTGATGAGTCTTGATTAAATAAAAAGCTCTTGTAGCTAGTAATTATCCCAGTTCCCACTCAGAAAATCATCAATAACAAAAATTGAGAGTTGAGGAACTGGGAGTTCGAGTGACCACGACAAACGCTACAGACAAAACCTCAAATAGTTGAGTCTCTGGTCAAACAGGACATAATCTGCATCATGAAGTTCTTTATCCTGCTTGTGGTTGCCTTCTCTGCGCTTGCAAATGCACAGCCGACGTATTACAAGCAAGATGGTTCCTACAAGAGTGTCGACTTGAACTTGGCTCACGACTTCGTCTTGCCGAGAATTCCCGGAGTTGGATTCCAAGTGTCGTCCATTCCTGTGCCCATTCCCACGCTCCGCCAGGAGTTCCTCAGGATTCCACTGCCCGCTTTTTCATATCCACAGAACGTTGTTCACAAGGGCCTTGGGTACTGATGTTACTTGTAGTAAATAATAAAATCTATTCCCATGCACATTTGTTTTACATACATGTCCCGCTTTTGATACCTATTATACATAATACATGCTTTACAGTGTAAGAAAAGAGTGAGAAACGCTATGTCGATTACTGATACTAAATTTGAATGTGCTTTATTCAATATTTAATAAAGAAAATATTGAATAAAGCACATTCAAATGTTCTATATTTCTGTCAACTTAATATGTCTTGCCCCAAGTAAAAGTATTTCTACTTTATATAACATATTACTGATGAGTCAGAACAGTCAGAACAAATTTAAGGTAGGGCAACGGTTGCATACAGATAGAACATATCACAAACAATGGAATATACAGTATAGTTTCATTTTATACAACTAATTTCAAATAAGAAATGGAAACCGCAGACATTTTATTTATTATATGAAAATTTAATGCTAAAATCAATTTTTATGGTTGTTTTGAAGTACCTTTGACTAAATGTAAAGATTTAATAATTCAATAATAAAACCAAATACATTTCGAGATGTCACATGCTCTATCAAAGCAATAGAATAATTCATGTTTGCTTAATATCAAGTATATTTATAGAGTTTACATGATCATATAAATCATAACCGGTACTGAATAATCATATCATAGCCTCCGTTCTATCATATACAGTTTCGCAGTTCACTGAAGTACTTAAGTGATGTTTATAAGTGCATTTCTCGAGATCCTGACGCAGACGATGAGCTGTAAATCTCCTTTGTAAATGGAGATCAGCTTTATTGAAAGGCTTCTTATGCTGGTGAGAATACGCTACAAAGACACACACACGCATACATGAATGGGTACATGTATATTCTCTATACATTAGTATGTGCATACATACACACATACATGCGGACACTCACAGATACACACATAAACACATATATATGCATATAAATGTATGTATAATACATATGTAATATATGATATATACATACATATATATATGCATGTATGTACATACATATATGTATATATATATATATATATATATATATATATATATATATATATATATATATATATATACACACACACACATACATATATATATATATATATATATATATATATATATATATATATATATATATATATATATATACAAATGTACACAAATGTGAACCAGAAATGTAAGACAAACAAGAGAACTGAACGCAGTCATCCCTTAATATAAGCATGAACATATAAGTCTTTTTACGATCTTAAGCGTCCAAGTTTTCTGAGACTAAATCATGCACAAATTAAGGCCTCGCTGAACAACTCGACAGATGTATAATATTGACAGAAATGATAGGAGAAATATTCATTTAATATTGCATAAGTAATACGTGCAAATCGACGTCGGTTTTGTTAGTTATTATCAACATTTCAGGGAGATTTTAAACACAAAATGAAAGAGCAAAAGGATAAAAAGAAGAGGGAAAAGAGGAAGAAGAAGAAGAAAAAAAGATAAAGAGAAGAAAAATGAGAAGGAGATGATAAAGAAAAAAATGTAAATGAAAGATATGAAAAAGGAGAAGATAATGAGAGAGAAGAGAAAAACATAAGAAAGATAAGAAGATAACGAAAAATGAGAAGACGAAAAAAAAAGAAAGAAGGAAGAAGAGCAAGAACAAAAACAAGAACAAGTAGTTGACGCAAACCCTCATTATGCACAGTGTTCGTGCGCGGAAAACATCCTACTTTGCAAGAGTCAAGACGAATGCCTCAATATACTTAAGTAACCGGTATTAGTTAGGCGAAGCGGCGCCCTTCTGCGAATCACTGTAATATTGATGCGGCAAAAAAGAACCGGAATTCGCCCTCAAATTTAAGCTTAATTCAGATCCACTTCGGGGCGCGTTTGTACTACGTTGTGTTTACAAACTATCTGAAGTACGAGCATGAAGACTTGATTCTTACACAGACCCATGCATGTCTGTGAATATGTATATGAGTATGTTTATATATATATATATATATATATATATATATATATATATATATATATATATATATATGTATATATATATATATATATATATATATGTATGTATATATATATAGTTATATATATATGTATATATATACATATGTGTATACATATATACATATATATGCATATATATACACACACATA
>NW_027213650.1:2500-7500 GCF_042767895.1 Penaeus vannamei | reverse complement strand
GTACAGATGCACCTGCCAGAGACTAAGTCCCCAACTCCACCCAACAATCTTGGGGGATATGTGGGGAACCAGGGGTTTGGGGAGAGGAGGGATAAAGAGTGGGCCCAGCTTGATTTCAGTGTTAGTAAATGACAAAAGTTAATTATGAATGCAATGAATTACAACTTTTCCGAAATGAGTGTCCGATTATGGCGCCATATTTGAATATGAAAGCGCAAGTGCATACGGTAACCAACACAAAATTTACTCAACTGTCCAAGTTGTGGTGACTGGGCACCTTCGGGCTATGCCCGTGGGGAGGGTTGATGGGGGCTCCGCCCCCCAACACCCCCCGAGAAACATTCTCTTCATCTCGGTATGCACAGCTAGATAGAGCTGAAACAGTACAGAAAATTGCACTGCACTTTTCACACTTTCATTTTGGATGATTCCATGAATCTGTAAAAATTTTATGATCTTTTCAGTTTTTCCATTAAATTTCGATAGAAAAGTCAAGCACACCACCGTAACACAAATGACACACAATGGTCATTGTCACTGAGAAGAATGAGGCAGGTCACCGGTGTAGCCAGAAATGTGCGTGTGTTAAGTATCGACTGTATTCGAGTAGTTTGACAATTAAGGATATTAAGGTTATTAAGGAATTAATTAATTAATTAATTAATTAAGGAATTAAGGAACAAAATACACATCTTAACATAAAAAAGGGCTGAGACATGAATATATATGAAATATTAGTCGACAGTCGTGTGCATTTTCATGATATAGTATATGGAATACTATGCTTGAACTTTAATGAGGAATTAAAAATCTTTGCTAAACTGCCGCCTCCTGACTGGTCGTGAGGTAGTGGTGACATAGGTGCGCAGATTATATATATATATATATATATATATATATATATATATATATATATATATATATATATATATATATATATATATATATAGCAGAAAATGGTGTGCGAGCTGCGCCGCAACTTGTTCTTGCTCGCCGAGCGAGTGGACTTAGCCGCTGGAGCGCCGAGTGGACTTAGGCTGTGAGCGACACTTTCCGCGACCTTTTTCCTCTATTTGTGGTGTTACCATTCGTGTCTGCAGATTATTTCTTGTACCAACCTCTATTACTTTTTGTCCTCTACAAGAATATCATCTTCAATTTACCCGAACTTAGTGTGGCCATACCGTACAGATTTTCAGTCTTCTGAATTATCTCTCATGGTTAAGATGCAGCTGTTAAGTGCTAACACTGTAAACTCAAGAAGTTCAGAGGAAGTATACTAAACAATGATTGGTACAGTACTAAAATGGCAAAGGTTGTTAAATAAAGACAGAGACTGAAACCTATGGAAAAATAATAACTAAAATATCAGAAAATGCCCGCAGTAGAGTATTGGAACCAATGAGATTTAACCAAAGGACAATTAGTTGACACTCACATGCCTGTCATTAGCCAACAAGCACCTCTGAACCTGTCAGTTCCCATCCTATAATTATTCTAACAAGACTGAGTTTGTGGATAGCAAATTCCTTGCCAGAACACAGGTGACAGAGATGAGGACAGTCTTGCTTTAAAAGCCCACTGTGGACATCATCTTAACCTTCAGCACAGATGATGGCTTTCCCTTACCTTTATCCCATAAGAGATTTCTTGAAGCAACTGTAATGTTTTGCCAGCTTTATCCTTGCTTAACTTCGAAGAAATCAAATATTCACTTAAGATAGGCACCACTTTGATTTCATCTCTGGGAAAAGAAAAATATGCTTTTATTATAAGCAGAGGATAATTAATTTACAAAGAAAAAGCACAAATAAATGCTGGAAGTAAAAAGAAAGAAAAAACAAAAAAATGCAAAATTGCTCTCAACAAAGCAAAGGCACAAGAAGACAAGTTGAAATATACTATCTCATACACCACAAAAGCTCTTATAAAGCGAGGCAATATCAAATACAAACTTGAACAAGATGGTTATTAACCTTTCTTACCTCAGAGCAATGCGTATGGTTGGCGAATGGCAGATGTGAGCCAATAGGCGTATGACCTTCCAGGCTAGAGGCGATCTGGCATCGGTCAAGCTCAACAGCTGCTCCAGACAGACATAGAACTCTAGGGTCTCCATGCATGTTGGCTCAAAGGCATGCAGGTCACTTACCACTGCTAAAATCTGGAAAATGTGCTTCTCTTAAGAATGTGAACATATCTCTAAGAGAGAGAGAGAGAGAGAGAGAGAGAGAGAGAGAGAGAGAGAAAGAGAGAGAGAGCAAATGCGAGAGAGAGGGGGAGAGAGAGAGAGGGAGGGAGGGAGGGAGGGAGGAGGGAGGGAGGAGGAGGGAGGAAGAGAGAGAGAGAGAGAGAGAGAGAGAGAGAGAGAGAGAGAGAGAGAGAGAGAGAGAGAGAGAGAGAGAGAGAGAGAGGGAGGGAGAGGGAGAGAGAGGGAGAGAGAGGAGGAGAGGGAGGAGAGAGGGAGAGAAGGCTGAGGGAGGTGGAGGGAGGAGGGAGGGAGGGAGGGAGAGAGAAGGAGGGAGGGAGGGAGGGAGGGAGGAGAGAGGGAGAGAAGGAGAGAGGGAGGAGTGGGAGGAGAGAGAGAGAGGGAGAGAGAGAGAGAGAGAGAGAGAGAGAGAGAGAGAGAGAGAGAGAGGGAGGGAGGGAGGGAGGGAGGGAGGGAGGAGAGAGAGAGAAGGAGAGAGAGAGAGAGGGAGAGAAGGAGGGAGGGAGGGAGGGAGAGAGGGAGAGAGGGAGGGAGGGAGGGAAGGGAGGGAGGGAGGAGAGGGAGAGAGGAGGGAGGGAGGGAGGGAGAGAGGAGGAGAGAGAGGGAGGGAGAGGAGGGGAGAGAGGGAGGGAGGGAGGGTGAGAGAGAGAGGGAGGGAGAGAGAGGGGGAGAGAGAGAGAGAGAGAGAGGAGAGAGAGAGAGAGAGAGAGAGAGAGAGAGAGAGAGAGAGAGAGAGAGAGAGAGAGAGAGAGAGAGAGAGAGAGAGAGAGAGAGAGAGAGAGAGAGAGAGAGAGAGAGAGAGAGAGAGAGAGAGAGAGAGAGAGAGAGATGTAACCTACACATTCATATACTGAAATCTATGCAAACATAAAAAAAATACAACTAACAAGCATCTTAGCTATAGCTTAGCTTACTATATATCTATATATGAAACCAAATGTAAATATGATGTAGGAAAAAATCACCTGCAACTGCCTCTGAAGTTGTGAGAGATTCTTAGCTGTCTTTTTTCTTAGGTAATCGTAGGCAATATATATGAAATTCTTGACCTGTGGGCTGGTACTCCCCATGACTGCTGTGACAACACCACACTTCCATGCCTTTGAGACCAAGAAAATGTCCTATATGGGGTTATAGTAAAAATAACACACTATGTATGGTAATAATTTCAAGTTTACCAGTCATGGAGGAGATGCTAGACACACTACTGTAATATGTAATAAAAATTTAAAACATGATAAAATGGAAGCATTGTATATTTAAGGCCATGTTTCCCAAACTTTCTCAGGTGTGACCCTAAAGACAGTCTTAGCCTGGGCTAGTCACCCTACATGTGTAAACATGTAACATATGCAACCAATTTCATGGTAGTTATACTTGCAGATGTATATTTACATTATTCTTTACTTTTAAAAATTTAAATTACCAACACAATGAATTTCAATATACAAGTGTTAATAAAAAAAACATGAACTTTTACTGCCATACCCAGCAATAGTCTTCTATTCTTCTTTTAATACCCACTGGTGACCTGCATTTGGGTTGCGACCATGGGGTTGGGAACCAATGATTTAAGGGATACATGGCAAGAGATTAACTTAAAAGTACTGTGAGAAACATTAGTAACAACCAAAATAGATTACAAACATAAATCTTATCCAAACAGACTGTAAAAAATAATATAGGAAAACAAAAAGAACAAAACTAAATATGATAAGTGATCATGAAAAAAAAAAATAAATCTAAGATAAAGTCTGTAAATAAAGAAGAGCAAATGAAGTTACCAAAAAAGATGCCAAGTATTTCCACTCTTAAATCAAAGACAAATTAAAGGAAAGAATAGAAATTGGACCTCTTGAAAATAAGACCTTGAAATCAGAGGAAAAATAGGAATATAGACACACTGGTTTTCCCAAATCACAAGCAAAAGAATGAATAAGTATCGCATTTTTGAATTATTTGTTAGAAGTGGTCATATAAGGCTTATTGCTTGGTTATTGAGGACGTCTAAAACAACTTGTTTTTTTTCCTTTACACAGAGGCCAGGACACTTAATAGTTTACACATGGAAGTTCACTGAAAACCAAATCCAAGTGACAGAAGGGTTTTGTTAACGAGAACGATGCCTTGTAATCGCTCTCTTTATCAGAAAACGGACCAACATTGCAGACTAAGACTATTTCTTATGGCTATATGAGGGCAGTGTCCCCTCCCTCGATCTGTGGGTGGCTCTTGGTGGCATTAACCGCCAGAAGAGGCAGGAGCCTGTCACTCTGGGATAAATAAAAAATAAGGAATAGGTGTGATCAAAGTTTCTGAATGAGTGGACGGCGAGTTTAAACAGCGTGGTCCGAAAAAGGACCAAAACGACCCAGAGCACTGTGGAAGGGTTTAAGACGAGACTGGTTAGACTGAAGAGCAGACGAAACCAGCAACAAGTAAACTCGGATCAGTTGGTCTTCCTTCATCAAATTCAATTCTTAGTCGTTAAAAACAAGAGCTCAGAGCCTCCCACGTGATGGCCGTAGCCTGAGCCATTCTCAGGGTTCTCGCTTTTCAACTTACACCAAATAAACACGTATAGCAGGTACCGAGACTTTTGAATCACGTTCAAGGGTATCGCTACGCGGCGGGGCGGCGGCGGCGGCGTTCGCGCAGGCCGTTCGCGGATTCAGAGGGATTTGCGTGCCAGGGAATTTGGCGTTCCTGTCTTCTTTGGCCTTTCATGGAATGGATAAATATGTGTATGGGCGTTTATATATACATGCAAACATAAATATAGAGATAGATA
>NW_027213649.1:25000-28844 GCF_042767895.1 Penaeus vannamei | reverse complement strand
AAATGATAAATAAATTGTAATGTCGGCTAATATTTGTTTCAAAGCAAAAATATCTCGAGTATAATTATTATAATTCAATTAATTATTGTGGATAATAGATATAAAATATATTTTTAATCCATTGATTTACTTGAAATGAGCGATATACGGAGAAATAAGCGTCGACCGATGTAATATGCTATATCAATATGAAACCAAGCTTTGTAGTGATAGTTATAAATAAGTAATTACAATTTTATTTGAAACCCATTTCAGTTATTTTATGGACATATCTATCTTCATCTATAAGCATGCACATGTACGCGCGAGTGTGTGTATTGCGCCTTGAAATGCAAGGAATAACACTTGTAAAGAGAGAGAGAGAGAGAGAGAGAGAGAGAGAGAGAGAGAGAGAGAGAGAGAGAGAGAGAGAGAGAGAGAATGATATAAGAACTGTAATGTCAATAAATGGAAAATCACTTTATGGCCACGAAGCAAGCAAGCACAGACACACACACACTATCTCTCTCTCTGCCCCCCCCCCTCTCTCTCTTAAGTAGACGAAGTAGAAGAAAGAGAAATAGGCCATAACTGTCTCATTAGATATACATCACCTTCCGTGTTCTGGAATAATAGGCTGCCATCTGTTGGTGCAAAGGCGCATTATCTCTTACCTATTTCCTTATCTCGTAAAATGTCACCTTTTATTCCCTGCTCCCTTTTTTTCTACTTCCTTTGTCCCTTTCTAAATCTCTCGTACATAAGTCTATCTCTCTGTCTCACCTGCCTGTTTCGCGCTAATTAATAATTTTGACTTTTTAGCGTACTGGATTATCAGAAGATATGGCTACCTTGATTATTCATAACGATATACATCAAGAAAGCATAAGAAACATTGCCATTACATACTATGAATGAATCGACGAAGCAAAGTCAATAATATAAATAATAATAATATGAAAGAGAGAAATATTACATATACCTGTCTATATCTAGCTATATATGAGCAGTAATCTTGTATAATTTCCTTTGTCTAACCTCTTAGTCTATCATGAAATATAAATCTAGTCAGATTTTCTTTATTTCCTAGTATTATTTCGCATATGGATATCTTTAGCTGTATTACATTTTACTTTTATATCTTCTAATATAATTAATTTTTATAGACAAGGTATTTTAATACACAAAATGTATTATGTGTACTATTAGTACACAACTAATACTACATTGCATTATATATTTCAAATGACTGAGGACATTTTGGGATACTGCATTTTAATTTTATAGTTATTTGTGTTCTTGGCGAGAGGATATTTATTAAAACATTCCATGTTTAGTTTCTCGAATCAACATGCAGTTGATTATGATACACGTTTTTTTCCCTAAGGGTTATAGATAGGCAACATTTTCTCTCTCTCCGTCATTCATTACTGCTTACCTCTTACTTTCCTAACTATATTATTGGCTCTTTTTCTTTCATTTTTTATCGCTGTAACTCTGTTTTTAGCCCATACGGTTCTCTCTCTATTTTGTCTCATTCCATTTTTTAATTACTCTTCATCTGGAAGTTTCTATTCATGTTCCTGTATCACTTCTCATATTTCTCGGTTCTTGTCTTGCTCCTCCACCCCTCCCCTCTTCCCCTTCACTCCTTCTCTCTCTCTCTCTCTCTCTCTTTCTTTCTCCCTCTCTCCAACAAGAACACAAATGTGTATGTATTATTATTTTTTAATAACTCTAAAATTAAAATACAGTGTCCCAAAATGTCCTCAGTCATTTGAAATATATATTACAATGTACTGGCATTTATGATTAGAAGCTGGGTCACCATAATTTGAAATATTGTTTTTAAGAAATATTATCGGACAAAGGTAAAATATATGTCAGAGGAAGATGTTCTTTTTCATGTGAAGTTAATTTTTTCCTCTAAGGCTTTGCTGCCTGTGTGTGTTAATAGACTGATTCACGAGCTCGAGTTTATCGTAAATTCCTTGCAATGCTAGTGCTTGTCATAGAATAAACAATACTATTCGATATTTCTGCCTAGAATTCCATATAGTAAAAAAAAAAAAAAAAAAAAAAAAAAGAAAGAAAGAAAAAAAAAATATATATATATTAAGAAAAACAATTCGTGATAGATAAATATTGAATTCGATTCTGATTGAAATTACATGAATATTACATTAAACAGATAAAAAAGTGATAGCGATTGAAATAAGGGTTATTTCTCACGTTCTAAACGTATTTGCTCAAATATTATTCAAATTTCAAATAAAAAATAACTTTTCATGGAGTGATGGACGTGGATGAGATCTAGTAATAAGCTTTATATATTGATATGTATGAAATTCCAACTATAGGAATCATGTTATCAGCTAACATGCTTTACCTTGAACAAGTGTATTTCGAATGACTTAAAAAAACAATTAAGATAAATAAATAAATGAATAAATAAATAAATAAATAAATAAATAAATAAATAAATAAATAAATAAATAAGTAAATAAATAAATAAATAAATAAATAGATAGATAGATAGATAGATAGATAGATAGATAGATAGATAGATAGATAGATAGATAGATAAATAAATGAATAAATAAGATAAAATAATGAATAAATAAAAATCAAAACAAAAACAATGTCTTGCTCGAATTCCAAATAATTTCAATTAAATAGATGAAGTAGAATTCACGATGCATGAATCTTAAATTAGACAATACATTATGATATTAATTAGACATTCGATTAAATAGATAAAATGGATAATGGCGATTCTGGTCGAGGTTATTTTTCATTTCATAAATTTCACTCATAAAAGATAATAAACTTAATTTATTCATACTTCAGACAATAGCAACTGTGTTAACAACTAATGTGCTTTAACTACGTCAAGTGTATTTCGAACAGATTTTATAAAAATAAAAAAGAAAAAAAAAAAGAAAAGAAAAAGAAAAAGAAAAGAAAAAGAAAAAGAAAAGAAAAGAAAAGAAAAGAAAAGAAAAGAAAAGAAAAGAAAAGAAAAGAAAAGAAAAGAAAAGAAAAGAAAAGAAAAGAAAAGAAAAGAAAAGAAAAGAAAAGAAAAGAAAAGAAAAGAAAAGAAAAAAGAAAAAGAAAAAAAGAAAAAAAGAAAAAAAAATATATAAAATCACAGCTATAATATCAATAATGGATTTTTAAAATGAAAGTTGGAATGACTAACCAGATTGTAAAAATGCTAATTGATTTGAGATCCAACTCAGTTTAGTTCACATACACACAGACAGATCTATGTATTCTTATTTTTCTTCCTCGCCCCATACCTTTCATATGATTAAACTCTGTGTGGTTGGATATGCTAGTTGTCTGTTTGTATTTCTGTTTGTCGGTCTGTCTGCCTCTCTCTCTCTTTCTCTCTCTGTCTGTCTGTATCTCTCTCTTTCTCTCTCTCTCTCTCTCAGTCTCTGTCTGTCTCTCTCCGTCTGTCTGTCTGTATCTCTCTCTTTCTCTCTCTGTCTGTCTGTATCTCTCTCTTTCTCTCTCCCACTCTCAGTCTCTGTCTGTCTGTATCTCTCTCTTTCTCTCTCCCACTCTCAGTCTCTGTCTGTCTGTATCTCTCTCTCTCTCTCTCTCTCTCTCAGTCTCTGTCTGTCTGTCTGTCTGTCTCTCTCCCACGCAGAAACACCCTCCTTCCCTCCGCCCTTCACGTAGAAACCTCCCCCTTCCCCCTCCCTCCCCTATGTAGAACCACCAGACACACCCTTTCCCTTTTCCCCCTCCTCTCTCTCCCTCACAGTAACACCCTTCCCCTTCCCCTCCCTCCCTCCCCCTTCCCCTCTCTCCCTCCCTCCAGCAAATCTCACCACAGCTTTTCTGCCCAAGTCCG
>NW_027213649.1:5000-20000 GCF_042767895.1 Penaeus vannamei | reverse complement strand
TTGTGTGTGTGTGCGTGTGTGTGTATGTGTGTGTGTGTGCGTGCGTCTGTGTTGTGTGTGTGTGTGTGTGTGTGTGTGTGTGTGTTTGTGTGTGTGTGTTTGTGTGTGTGTGTTTGTGTGTGTGTGTGTGTGTGAGAGAGAGAGAGAGAGAGAGAGAGAGAGAGAGAGAGAGAGAGAGAGAGAGAGAGAGAGAGAGAGAGAGAGAGAAAGAAAGAGAAAGAAAGAAGGAAACGGAGAGGACTGATGAAAAGAAGAATAAAATATGTATATATGAAAGATGGATTAAAAACAATAATGAACAACGCTTATCGCAAAACAGCGATAATGGGGGTAAAAATATTGACGAAAATGAATATAATAAAAATACTAATAAATGATAGTAATAGCGGTAATGATAATGTAGATGAATATGAATATATCAACGTATGAAAACAATATTTTGTAAAATACATGAAACAGACCATTAGTATTTGACATATCTAACTTTGCATATGATGCTCGGATAGCCATAAATATTAGTACCTTTTTAACCGATCACATCAAAATCCATCTCTTTCTATTTCTCTTTTCTCTCCCTTCCCTCCCTTTCTATCTATCCATCAAACTATTTATCAATTTACCTATATCTCTATCTATCTATTTATCAACCATTTTATATATCTACCTATAAATCTGTTTATTTATTTTTTCATCCATAGATATATTCATATCTGCTTTACCTTTACTTCAACAGTTAGCCTGTATATACGGCATCTTATCATAAAAAGGGATATGTTTTATTTATATAATTTTATGGATAGGCCTGCATTTTTCACATACACAAAATTAAGACGTTTAGACTTTTGTTCTTTTTGTTATCGCTATCTGGTATGAAAACCAATGAAAACTAATGCAAAATAAATTCATCTCTCTTTCTCCCCCTCTTTGTCAGCCTGTCTTTTTCTCTTTTTCTCATCCATCCTCTCTGTTTCTCTCTATCTTCCTCCTCCTTTCTGTCTCTCTCTCTTTCGCTGTCTGTTTGTCTCTTTCTCCCTCTATCTCACACACACTATATCTCCATCAGCCTCTCTCTCTCTCTCTCTCTCTCTGTCTGTCACTCCCTCGCCCTTTCTTTCTCTCTCTCTCTCTCTTTCTCTGTCTCCCCCCCCTTTCTCTCTCTCTCTCTCTCTCTCTCTCTCTCTCTCTCTCTCTCTCTCTCTCTCTCTCTCTCTCTCTCTCTCTCTCTCTCTCTTCCCTTCTTCCCCCACCCCTCCCCCAAACCTAAATCACGATATAATAGACGATCGAGAAACCAAGACTTTAATCTATCCATCAATAGTGATATATCGATTCTCGCTGATGATACCTTTAGCGATTCTGTAAAACAAGCAATTTATCATTTTTCAAAGATATGGAGATTACATAAAAAGATAATAGTGATGAGTAAATTGGAGCACAACTAATTTTCAGTAATAAAGGTAATTTTATTAATGATGATATGGTGGTACAGCTGCTTAAGCTGATACTACTGAATATGGTGGTGATAGTGATGATAATTATGATGATATGCATATAGATGAAAATAATGGTGATGTAACGATGATAATGATGTTGATAACATTGGAATGTAACAATAGGAACATTATAACAACAATAATAATGGGAGAGCAAACAACAACATTGATGACGATAAAAATAATAATGATGATGAAAATGATAATAGTAATATCAATAACAATGTTGATGATGATAATAATAATGATGATAATAATAATAATAGTAATAATAATGATAATAATGAGAACCAGTATGGTAATAATAATAATAATAATATTAGTAACAAGGACTCCTGTAATCAAAACAATAACAGTAATAATAATGATGATAATTATGACAGCAGAAACGATAGTGATATTAATAATGTATTTTGACAATAAAAATTATTTGTTATTTGTTACTTAAGAAATCATATATTAGAAGTCTTGTTCAGAGGTTCAAGTGGGAAACATTTTTAAGTATACATGTATGAGATGAGTTATATTTTTATTTAACTTTGTTTACGTGTCCATCATTATGTTTCTTGACCCTATAATCATTTGATAACTTTTAAATACTGATGCTTATTAGCCTCTAAATGTAAATCTAATTGATATATGCCCCACACAATGTAAAAACGATTAAATTTCTGTGCACCTTCAAATCAAATCATTTAGATAAAAAGTAAATGATTTTACAGAAATTAATATTTCTTTTATTTCCCCCCGCACCATTTTTTTTCTAACAGTTGGACAAAAGGCCTGAAATCAGCCAATATAAATAGACATTCAGAATCATGAAAGCACAAGGTTGGCAAAACAAGAGGCAGACATACATATTGCTGACTTTCGCAATGCTAACAGTAACAGAAACAGCAATAATCATAACAATAAAGATAATGATAATGAGCCGAGAAATACACTACTAATTGTCCACTAATTCATTACGAAAAACAGTACCATTATAGCTACAAATAACATTTAACAATTAGTTATAGACCAGCTAATTTCCATACAATTGGCATTGGCTTACAATATATTGCAAAAGACTGAGGACATACAGGTTAATATTTTTTTTTGTTAAACTATTATAGAGAAATTCTTTCTCTCTCTCTCTTTCTCTCTCTCTCTCTCTCTCTCTCTCTCTCTCTCTCTCTCTCTCTCTCTCTCTCTCTCTCTCTCTCTCTATATATATATATATATATATATATATATATATATATAAATATATACTTGTCGATATACCTAATGACAGCTATAATAACATTAACAATAATGATGACAGTGGTATTGATTACGATAACTATTAATGATAATAAGGATAATAATGATATTAATAACGAGAATAACAATAATGAGGATAATTATTATGCTAATAATTGTAATAATGATAATAACAATGGTAATAATGAAAATAATAATGGCGATGACAATGGTGATGATGATAATGGTGATGATACTAGTAATAACGACTATAACTAGCGGGATGGGGGATCATGAGCCCATGAGTGTAATGCTAGTTGATAAATACTGCCACACAGTGTAAAGACGCTTTTTCTTTTCTATGTACTACTAAAACAGAAAGTAAATATCCAGATTTCAAAAGAAAGAAAGAGAGAAATTAAAGAAATGAAAGGAAGGAAAAAAAGAAAAAGAAAAAAGAAAGAAAGAAAGAAAGAAAGAAAGAAAGAAAGAAAGAAAGAAAGAAAGAAAGAAAGAAAGAAAGAAAGAAAGAAAGAAAGAAAGAAAAAATATACATACTTACATATACATATATCCTTTTTCCCACAATATTTTACAAAGCCCAATCCCAAAATCGTTTTTTTTTTCTGTAAGAAGGACATGGTTATTATGATTATCACCCAATATTATCACTGTTATTGTCATCATGATCTTTGTTATTTGGATAATTAGAATAGTAATGATAATGGCGATGGTTAATAATGATAACAGTGACAATAATACCATAGATAACAAAACATAGAAAAAAACAATAAAGATGCCAATAACAATTATAATAATTGTTGGTAATAATAGTTATTGTAACAATATCCTTAGCAATAATGATGATAATAATGATGACATTGAAAATAGAATTAATAATGGTAAAGATAATAATAACGATAATAATAATTATGATAATAATGATAATAATAATTATGATAATAATAACGATAATAGTAATTATGATAATAATAATGATAACGATTATAACAATGAAAAGAAAAATGATGATAACAATGAATACGACAAATATAATATTGACAATAACAATTATGATAATACTAATAAAAATGATAATCATAATGAAAATAATGATAACCACAATGAAAATAATAACAATAAATATGATAATAATGATGGCAGTAATGGTAATACGCGAAAATAAGGATATTAAAAAAGTCAGCAATAATAAAAATGATAATACTTATAATATTGATATGGCCAATACTCACAATAGTGAAATTTAATAAGAATATTAGCAATACAACTGTAAAAATTATTGACGTGAAGAGTTTATAAATATAGAGCACTGGCATGAAACTTATTTTAAGCGACTGAGGACATTAAGGGCGATTTTTTCTCTAATCAAATTCATTGCAGTAGTAAGGGCAAGATTCAAGTTAGCTGCATTGCTTGGAAAATGGCATTGCACACACACATATGCATACATCACTCTATTAAAAGCAAATTTAAATGATTCTCTCTCTCTCTCTCTCTCTCTCTCTCTCTCTCTCTCTCTCTCTCTCTCTCTCTCTCTCTCTCTCTCTCTCTCTCTCTGACTGTGACAACTATAAAGATAATGATAAGAAAATTAATAATGATAAGCAAAATGGTGATAATTACAGAAATTAGTGTTTCTTTCAAATATTTACACCCGATTTTATCTAACAAGCAGTTGGAGAGACATATATATATCTGTGTGTGTGTGTGTGTGTGTTTGTGTTTACTTATACATATACCTGAGGATACCAATAATAATATTAACAGTAATGATAATGATGGTTACGGTAACTACAGTGATTATCAAGATAACAAAAATAATAATGATTTTGACAATGACAATTATAACAAAGGTAATAATAATAATGGCAAAAGGTAATAATGATAATGGCAAAAGGTAATAATGATGATAATGATACTAATAATAACGAAAATAACTACTGAGATGGTGATTATTAGCTTTTAAATATAATGCCAATTGATATATACTGATTGGCACACAATGTACTACACTAAAACAGAAAAATAATCATCCTGATTTTAAAAACCACATTCTCTTCCAAAAAAATATTTCATCTTTTTTCCTTTTTCCCCAATAGTTTACAGAGTCCAATCTCAAAATCTTTTCGCTGTCAGACGGACAAAATGCCTAAAGTCAAGATAGCAACAGCCATTCATAACAGACAATGGCGAGAGTGCAATAGAAGCAGATTTCTATATTGTTGAAAATGTGTGACTTTTAACATGCCGGCAGCAGCAACGATAATAAAAATAATAGCAATGATTATAGAACAATATTTCTTTATCCTAACGTCATTTTGTTGTTGTAAGTGACTATAATAAAAATCATAGTATTAAAGACGTCCTCTAATTTTAATGTCTTGTGTAAAGTACATAATACTACAAATGACATGTTAAGCTACTCTTAACAACGATGTAAAATACATTAGGCAAAAGGGATTTTTTTTTTTTTTTTTTTTTTACGTAGTTCTCTAATTCCTCTTTCCGTTGACCTTCCTAGTTTCTCCCCAATACTCACTTAGCACTTAGATGTCATACAAACTATATGAAAAATTAGTTTATTCAATTTCATTTCTCAGATCGGCATATGGGATCATGCATCAGACTTAAAGTCCTCAGTTGTCTAAAATATATTCCAAGCCAACATTTTTGATATGCCACATTATGGTTTGATGCAAATTTTTATTATAATTGTTATATTTATAGTCGTTATCATTATTTCTCTTATTGCTATTGTTATAAAAATATCTTAGATACTATTGTCATTATCTTTACGATTTGGATAATTATAGTAATGATAATAATAATGATAACAGTGATAACTGAGTCTATTAAAAACATTAAAACATTAAGAGCATTAAAAGTATATCTATCCGAACTGCAACACGTATTTCAATTTACCTTTATATCTTTGTTAGTTACTAAAATGGAAAATAAGTACTTTTCCCTGAGTAGTCAATACTGATGGAATCTGACCTCGAGCTGTGAAACTAGGAAAAAAAAAAAAAAGAATAAAAAGAAAAAGAAAAAAAAAAAAGATAATGCAGTGTCCACCAATTATTACCTTTATTTGCATTATAAATTATCCATTATTTTGCATATATGCAGAGTTGTCCATTATATTAGCATCGCCTATTAAAAGTAATTTTATTTGGCCTCAAAACAATAACAACAACAACAACAAAATCGCTGCTGCATTGGAATTTTGAAAAAAGTTTTGATGAAAAACCAAGAATTTCTTTAAATCGGCCTAAACATGTATCAGTAATGAAAGTAAAAACATAGGTAACAAAGATAATAAAAATGGCAATAATAAAGATAATATTACCTGAGAGTGATAGAAACAGTAGCAATATGCTTAATAACAATAAAAGTGATGCTGATAGTGATGAAAATAGAACAATGATAATAGTAAAAACGTCAAATATAAAGATAACATAACAACAATGATGATAATAGTAAGAATAATGAACATACTATGAAAAAGAATAATTGTGATAATAAGGATAATAATAACAACAATAATAATGACAAACAAAAATAATAAGATAAAGAAATAAAACCAGTAACGATAACCAAAATTTACAAAGTTAATGAGAGTAATAACATTTTATTAGAAAAAATTATCAGGCGATTGAGACCATTAATGTATAATTACTGGTATGCTTAATATTTCAAGAGACTGAGGACATTAAGGAAATATTTATATATATAATATATATATATATATATATATATATATATATATATATATATATATATATATATATATATTTGCTCTAATATTTACCATAGTTGTAATAACAACATTTCAGACGCGCATTACTTGGAAAGACATAAAACGCACACAGATGCAATCACATACGCACACACCACTTAAATGTATGTGTTTTTTTCTCTCTCTCTGTATATACTTACCTATTTACCCCATGATAGCAATAATAGCATTAGCATAGATGTTACTAGCGACAGTGATGATACTTATGATAATAATGAATGTTATAACTATAATGATAATAATAACTGAAATCATAATGATATTAACAGTTGTAATACTAATAATGATACTTACAATAATGGCAGCAATGATAATGATTATAATGATAGTAATGGCAATGATAACAATATAAATAAAGACATTAACTTATAATAAGGATAATGCTAACAATATAAATAGACATTAACTGATAATAATGATAATGATGAAAATAATAACGACAATGGCAATATTGGGAGGATGATTATTGTCATTTGTGTTAATGCCAATTGATACATATTGCCACAAAGTGCAAAGACACTCTTTTCTAAGCACTACCAAAACAAAATAATTATCCAGATTAACACACACACACTCACACATGTATATAAATATATCTATCTGTCTATCTATCTATCTATCTATCTATCTATCTATCTATCTATCTATCTATATGACCTTGCAGAAATTAGTACTTCTTTAAAGTTTTTCCAATTTCTGCACTCGATTTTTTTTGAACAAGCAGTGGGAGAAAATGTCTAAAATCAAGATACCGACAACCACTATATATATACATTTAGAATGGCAATAGAATAACTTTGCCAAGACAAGAGGCTTACTTTGAATTGGCTGACAGTCTAATGTGCGAGTGACTTTCAACATACTAATAGTAACAGCAGCAACTATAAAAATAATAATGGCAATGACGATATGTAGAACAATTTTTCTTTATCCTAGTCATTTTGTTTGTTGTTTCAGATAACAATAATAGGAAATAATATGATTTAAGACGTTCATTGCTGAATACTGATGCCTTGCATAAACTGCACAATACTGCAAAGGACATGTAAAACTATATTATATTGATGAAAATATATGTGTGACTTTCAACATGCTGACAGATACAACAGCAGCAGCAACAATAATAAAGATAATAATGACGATGATAATAAGTAAAACAATTTTTCTTTGTCCTTTGTTTTGTTTGTCGTTTCAAATGACTACAATAACAAAAAACAAAAGAATAAAGGCATTCTTTAATCAGTTCTAATGCCTTGTGAATACTACAAATGACATGTAAAACAACTCTTAACAACGAAACTATAAAATACATTAAGCAAAATTATTATTATTATTTTTTAAATATACCAAGTCATCCAGTTACTCCCCCTCCTCCTGGCTTCTCATCACTCAGTTGCCATCTGAATGTCATGTAAATTATTTGAGAAATCTATTCAATTTTATTTCTCGGATCATCTTAGGGTGCCAGAAATTATTAGTTAATTACATTATTTAAAAAATCATCATTATCCTCATTTACTGTTATCGTTATCATTCACTCTTATTGTAACTGCTGCTGTTACTATTGCTATTATTATCATCCTTATTATTATCATTGCTGCCATTGTTACTGTTATCATTATCTTTATGATCTTGATAATCAGAATGATAATAATGATAATGGTAATAACTGTAATAAGGATAAGTAATAATAATGATATTATCAACAAAACAATGATAAATGACAAAACAAATGATGAAAATGACAATAACAAAGGTAATGATGATAACCTTCATAATAACTTTAAAATTAATAATAATGATAGTGATATTGACACCGATAATAGAATTACCAATGATGAAGTTGATGACAATAATTGCCATTATAATAATAATAATAATAATAATAGTTGTAATGATAAAGATAATAATAGTAATAATAACAACGATAATAATAACGACAATAACGATGATAAAAACAATGAAAATGATAATAAAAACGACATATAATGATAATGATAAAGGTGATAATAATAATGACGATAATGATAATAGTAATGACAATGATAGTCATGCTAATGATGACAATAATAGTAATAATAACAATGATAATGATGGCAGTAATGATAATGGTAAATAATAAACAAAGCAAATAATGATTACAATATAATATGAAAATAATAATTAGTACAATAACAACGATGATGGTAATACCAAATTTCATTACACTGAAAAATTTAATAACAGACACCTACAGGATATATTTAAAACCTTAGTTGGCTATATATTTCAAAAGACTGAGGACATTAAGGCCGATTTTTTCGTAATGACAGTCATTGCAGTTGGAATGATAAGATCTATTGCTTGGAAAATAACATACGGCACACACATACAATCACATACGTACATACGATTCTATCATAAGCAAAATCAAATGCCTAATCATTATTATCATTACAGTTTTCGCAATTATAATCATTATTATGATCATCATCATCGTACTAACATATTTGTTAATATTGCTATTGCTATCATTTGGTGGATAAATAAATAGATATACATATATAGGTAGAAAGACAGGCAATTGAGCTTGCTTATGATGGAGTCGTGTGTACGTATGTGATTGTATGTGTGTGCCGCATGTTATTTTCCAAGCAATACAACTTTTCATTACATCTGCAATGAATGTCATTACGAAAAATATGTCCTAAATGTCCTCAGTCATTTAAAATATATAGGCAGCAAATGTTATAAGTGTAACTAGTCCTTTTTTGATCTAATTTTTTTCAAACCCTATTATTATTAAGAACATATTAATTCATTTTGATCGCTCTGAGATGTATATATAATAGTAGTATTTTTTGAATTTCTTCTTTATTATTATTGATAAGAACATTTTGATTGTTAGTTTTAACACTATTTCACACACACACACACACACACACACACATATATATATATATATATATATTGTGTGTGTGTCATTGTATACATTATCAGTTCTGTTATCATTATTACCATTATAGTTTTCACAATTATAATAATTATCCTCATCATAATTATCCAGATTAACACACACACACACACACACACACATATGTATATATATGACCTTGCAGAAATTAGTACTTCTTTATTTTTCCCCCAATTGTTTGCACTCAATTTTTATGGAACAAACAGTGGGAGAAAATGTCTAAAATCAAGATATCGACAAACACTATATAAATACATTTAGAATGGCAACAGAATAACTTTGAATTGGCTGACAGTCTAATGTGCGAGTGACTTTCAACATACTAATAGTAACAGCAGCAACTATAAAAATAATAATGGCAATGGCGATACGTAGAACAATTTTTCTTTATCCTAGTAATTTTGTTTGTTGTTTCAGATAACAATAATAGGAAATAATATGATTTAAGACGTTCATTGCTGAATACTGATGCCTTGCATAAACTGCACAATACTGCAAAGGACATGTAAAACTATATTATATTGATGAAAATATATGTGTGACTTTCAACATGCTGACAGATACAACAACAGCAGCAACAATAATAAAGATAATAATGACGATGATAATAAGTAAAACAATTTTTCTTTGTCCTTTGTTTTGTTTGTCGTTTCAAATGCCTACAATAACAAAAAAACAAAAGAATAAAGGCATTCTTTAATCAGTTCTAATGCCTTGTGCATAATACTACAAATGACATGTAAAACAACTCTTAACAACGGAACTATAAAATACATTAAGCAAAATTATTATTATTATTTTTTAAATATACCAAGTCATCCAGTTACTCCCCCTCCTCCTGGCTTCTCATCACTCAGTTGCCATCTGAATGTCATGTAAATTATTTGAGAAATCTATTCAATTTTATTTCTCGGATCATCTTAGGGTGCTAGAAAGATTAGTTAATTACATTATTAAAAAAAATCATCATTATCCTTATTTACCGTTATCGTTATCATTCACTATTATTGTAACTGCTGTTGTTACTATTGCTGTTATCATCCTTATTATTATCATTGCTGCCATTGTTACTGTTATCATTATCTTTATGATTTAAGTAATCAGAATGATAATAATGATAATGGTAATGACTGTAATAAGGATAAGTAATAATAATGATATTATCAACAAAACAATGATAAATGACAAAACAAATGATGAAAATGACAATAACAAAGGTAATGATGATAACCTTCATAATAACTTTAAAATTAATAATACTAACAGTGTGATATTGATACCGATGATAGAATTACCAATGATGAAGTTGATGACAATAATTGCCATGATAACAATAATAATGATAATAATAATAGTTGTAATGATAATGATAATAATAATAGTAATAATAACAACGATAATAATAACGACAATAACGATGATAAAAACAATGATAATGATAATAATGACATAATGATAATGATAAAGATGATAATAATGACAATAATGATAATAGTAATGACAATGATACTAATGATAGTCATACTTAATGATGACAATAATAGTAATAATAACAATGATAATGATGGCAGTAATGATAATGGAAAATAATAAACAAAGAAAATAATGATTACAATATAAAGTGAAAATAATATTTAGTACAATAACAACGATGATGGTAATACCAATTATTACACATAAAAAATCTAAAAAATTGAATGAGTTAATCAAAACTTGAAAAGATAAGAACTAGGTACAGTTATTACCTAAATTGGCTATATATTTCAAAAGACTGAGGACATTAAGGCCCATTTTTTTCATAATGACATTCATTGCGGTTGGAATGATAAGATCTATTGCTTGGAAAATAACATACGGCACACACATACAATCACATACGTACACACGATTCTATCATAAGCAAACTCAAATGCCTAATCATTATTATCATTACAGTTTTCGCAATTATAATCATTATCATCATCATCATCATCGTACTAACATATTTGTTAATATTGCTATTGCTATCATTTGGTGGATAAATAAATAGATATACATATATAGGTAGAAAGACAGGCAATTGAGCTTGCTTATGATGGAGTCGTATGTACGTATGTGATTGTATGTGTGTGTCGTGTTGTTTTCCAAGCAATACAACTTTTCATTACATCTGCAATGAATGTCATTACGAAAAATATGTCCTAAATGTCCTCAGTCATTAAAAATATATAGGCAGCAAATGTTATAAGTGTAACTAGTCCTTCTTTGATCTAATTTTTTTCAATCTCTATTATTATTAAGAACATATTAATTCATTTTTATCGCTCTTAGATGTATATATAATAGTAGTATTTTTTGAATTTCTTCTTTATTATTATTGATAAGAACATTTTGATTGTTAGTTTTAACACTATTTTACACACACACACACACACACATATATATATTGTGTGTCATTGTATACATTATCAGTTCTGTTATCATTATTACCATTATAGTTTTCACAATTATAATAATTATCCTCATCATAATCATCCTGATTAATACACACACACACATACATATATATGTGTATATATGACCTTGCAGAAATTAGTACTTCTTTAATTTTTCCCCCAATTGTTTGCACTCAATTTTTATGGAACAAACAGTGGGAGAAAATGTCGAAAATCAAGATATCGACAAACACTATATGAATACATTTAGAATGGCAACAGAATAACTTTGAATTGGCTGACAGTCTAATGTGCGAGTGACTTTCAACATACTAATAGTAACAGCAGCAACTTTAATAATAATAATGGCAATGACGATACGTAGAGCAATTTTTCTTTATCCTAGTCATTTTGTTTGTTGTTTCAGATAACAATGATAGGAAATAATATGATTTAAGACGTTCATTGCCGAATACTGATGCCTTGCATAAACTGCACAATACTGCAAAGGACATGTAAAACTATATTATATTGATGAAAATATATGTGTGACTTTCAACATGCTGACTGATACAACAGCAGCAGCAACAATAATAAAGATAATAATGACGATGATAATAAGCAAAGCAATTTTTCTTTGTCCTTTATTTTGTTTGTCGTTTCAAATGACTACAACAACAAAAAACAAAAGAATAAAGGCATTCTTTAATCAGTTCTAATGCCTTGTGCAAGATATTACAAATGACATGTAAAACAAACTCTTAACAACGGAACTATGAAATACATTAAGCAAAATTAATTATCATTTTTTAAATATACCAAGTCATCCAGTTACTCCCCCTCCTCCTGGCTTCTCATCACTCAGTTGCCATCTGAATGTCATGTAAATTATTTGAGAAATATATTCAATTTTATTTCTCGGGTCATCTTAGGGTGCTAGAAATGATTAGTTAATTACATTATAAAAAAAAAATCATTATCCTTATTCACTATTATCGTCATCATTCACTCTTATTGTAACTGATGTTGTTACTATTGCTGTTATTATTATCCTTTTTATTAAAATTGCTGCCATTGTTCCTGTTATCATTATCTTTATGAATTAAGTAATCAGAATAATAATGATAATGGTAATGACTGTAATAATGATAAGTAATAATAATGATATTATCAACAAAAATGGATAGATGACAAAGCAAATGATAAAAAGGACAATAAGAAAGGTAATAATAACCTTAGTAATAACTTTAAAATTAATAATAATAATAGTGATATTGTTACCGATAATAGAATTACCAATGATGAAGTTGATGGCAATGATTGCCACTATAATAACAGTAATAATAATAATAATAATAATAATGATAATAATAATAGTAATAATAATAATAATAGTAGTAGTAATAATAATGATAACAATAATAGTAATAATAATAACGACAATAACGATGATAAAAACAATGATAATGATAATAATGACATAATGATAATGATAAAGATGATAATAATGACAATAATGATAATAGTAATGACAATGATACTAATAATAGTCATACTAATGACAATAATAGTGATAATAACAATGATAATGATAGCAGCAATGATAATGGAAAATAAACAAAGATAATGATTACAATATAAAGTGAAAATAATATTTAGTACAATAACAACGATGACGGTAATACCAATTTTCATTACACTGAAAAAATCTAAAAATTAGAAATTGATTAAAATTCAATAGCAATTACCAGCTAGATACTCTTAAAACCTTAGTTTGCTATATATTTCAAAGGACTGAGGATATTAAGGCTGATAAAATCTATTGCTTGGAAAATAACATACGACACACACATACAATCACATAGGTACACACGATTCTATCATAAGCAAACTCAAATGCCTAATCATATCATCATTACAGTTATCACAATTATAATCATTACCATCATCATCATCATCGTACTAACATATTTGTTAATATTGCTATTGCTATCATTTGGTCGATAAATAAATAGATATACATATATAAGCAGAAAGACAGTCAATTGAGCTTGCTTATGATGGAGTCGTGTGTACGTATGTGATTGTATGTGTGTGCCGCATGTTATTTTCCAAGCAATACAGCTTTTCATTACATCTGCAATGAATGTCATTACGAAAAATATGTCCTAAATGTCCTCAGTCATTTAAAATATATAGGCAGCAAATGTTATGAGTGTAACTAGTCCTTTTTTAATCAATATTTTTTTTCAATCTCTATTATTATTAAGAACATATTAATTCATTTTTACCGCTCTTAGATGCATATATAATAGTAGTATTTTTTGAATTTCTTCTTTATTATTATTGATAAGAACATTTTGATTGTTAGTTTTAACACTATTTTACACACACATACACATATATATTGTGTGTGTGTGTCATTGTATACATTATCAGTTCTGTTATCATTATTACCATTATAGTTTTCACAATTTTAATAATTATCCTCATCATAATTATCCAGATTAATACACACACACACATACATATATATATATGTGTATATATGACCTTGCAGAAATTAGTACTTCTTTAATTTTCCCCCCAATTGTTTGCACTCAATCTTTATGGAACAAACAGTGGGAGAAAATGTCGAAAATCAAGATATCGACAAACACTATATAAATACATTTAGAATGGCAACAGAATAACTTTGAATTGACTGGCAATATAATGTGCGAGTGACTTTCAACATACTAATAGTAACAGCAGCAACTATAAAAATAATAATGGCAATGACGATACGTAGAACAATTTTTCTTTATCCTAGTCATTTTGTTCGTTGTTTCAGATAATAATAGGAAATTATATGATTTAAGACGTTCATTGCTGAATTCTGATGCCTTGCATAAACTGCACAATACTGCAAAGGTCATGTAAAACTATATCATATTGATGAAAATATATGTGTGACTTTCAACATGCTGACAGATGCAACAGCAACAATAATAAAGATGATAATGACGATGATAATTTGTAAAACAATTTTTCTTTGTTCTTTGTTTTGTTTATCGTTTCAAATGACTACAATAACAAAAAACAAAAGAATAAAGG
>NW_027213647.1:2500-12500 GCF_042767895.1 Penaeus vannamei | reverse complement strand
CTCTCCCCTCCCCTGACCTCGCCTCCTCCTCCTCAGCATCTCATTACCTCGCATCTTATCAATCCTCCCATCTGTCATTATCTCCCTTCGCTTCCGCATCTCCTCTGCCGTCGCCGCCATCTTGCACAACTTCCGTTCTTAAAAGACAAGACGAAGAAGGAAATGGGGGGGCGGGGGCGGGGGGAAGAGGAGGAAATAGGGGGGGGGGAGAGGAGGAAATGGGGAGGGGGGGGGGACATGCAAGCACACGCGCATACGTCCATACATACGTACGTACTTACAGAGAAGAGATTAAGTAGGGAAGGGGTAGTGGGAGGGGGAGGGGGGAGGGGGAGAGAGGGAGAGAGAGGGAGAGAGAGGGAGAGAGAGAGGAGAGAGAGAGAGAGAGAGAGAGAGAGAGAGAGAGAGAGAGAGAGAGAGAGAGAGAGAGAGAGAGAGAGAGAGAGAGAGAGAGAGAGAGAGAGAGAGAGAAAGAGAGAAAGAGAGAAAGAGAAAGCGAGAAAGAGAGGAGAAAAAGATAGAGAAAACGAGAAAGAGAGAGAGAGAGAAAGACCAACCAGGTGTGTAAGAAGAGGCCCAAAAATAGGATAAACCCGATTACACCCGAACCTAAATTCTCGATTTGTAAAATAATACGAAAGACCATTTTTTTTTTCATTATTATTCCCCGCTCGCTTTTGAAAATCCCTTCGCCTTTCTAACCACGCACCGGCCCTTCAAAACTTTCTCTCTCCCTTCCTCCTTTCCCTCTCTCTCTCTCCTTATCGCTTTCCCGATCTCTTTCCTTCCTTTTCTCTCTTTCTCTTTCTTTCTCTATCTCTCTGTTTCTGTTTTTTTTTCTCTCTCTCTGGTTCTCTTTCTCTCTCTCTCTCTCCCCTTTTCACCTTATCTCCCTCCATTCTCATCTCCCTTCTCTTCTCTTTCCCTTCCTTCCCCCCTTTCTTCTCTTCTTCTTTCCCTACTTCCTTCCTTTCTCTTCTCCCCTCCTCCTCCCCCTCTCCCTTCTCTCTGTATCTCCCTGTTCCTCCCTTCCCCGTCCTCACCCCCTCCATTCACACTATTTTCATTCAATTAACCTTTCTCCTTTTCCCTTTACTCCCTCCTTCCACTACCCTACCCTCCTTTCCCCTCCCTTACCCTCTCCCTTCTCCTCCTCCTCTCCAACTTCACGCTCATTCGCACCATTTTCATTCAATTTACCTTTCTTTTCTTCTTTCTCCCTCCTTCCAGTACCCTACCCTCCCTTTCCCCCCCCCTTCCCCTTCTTTATCACCCTCTCCCTTCCCCCTCTTTTAATCCCTCTCCCTCTTCCCCTCTTTATCCCCTCTCCCTTCCCCTCTTTATCGCCTCTCCCTCCTCCTCCTCTCCAATCTCACGCACAATCACACCATTTTCATTCAATTTACCCTTTCTTTCCTTCTCTTTCACTACCCTTCCCCTCTTTATCACCTCTCCCTTCCCCTCTTTATCCCCTCTCCCTTCCCCTCTTTATCCCCTCTCCCTTCCCCTCTTTATCCCCTCTCCCTTCCCCTCTTTATCCCCTCTCCCTTCCCTCTTTATCCCCTCTCCCTTCCCCCTTTTTATCCCCTCTCCCCTTCCCCCTCTTTATCCCCTCTCCCTTCCCATCTTTATCCCCTCTCCCTTCCCCCCTTTTATCAACTCTCCCTTCCCTCTTTATCCCCTCTCCCTTCTCCTCCTCCCTCTCTCCAATCTCACGCTCATTCGCACCATTTTCATTCAATTTACCCTTTCTCTGCCTTTCCCTTTCCACGCCGTTGCTTGGCCACACCTGCTCAGCCTTCACTTCCGGTCGCCGGGATCGCTACGCCCTTCCGCCTTCCTCTCTCTCTCTCTCTTTTTCTTTCTTTCTTTTTCTCTCTTTTTTTATCTTTCTCTCTGTCTATTTCTCACTTTCTCTCTCTCATTTTTCCCTCCCCTCTCTCTCTCTCTTTCCTCTCTCTCTCTCTTTGCCTCCCTCTCTTCCCTCCCTCTCCCTCTCTCTTTCTCTTCCTCTCTCTCTTTTCCCCCTCCCACCCTCTCTCTCTCTTTCCCTCTCTCTCTCTTTGCCTCCCTCTCTTTCCTCCCTCTCCCTCTCTTTCTCTCCCCTCTCTCTCTCTCTTTTTCCTCCCTCCCTCTCTCTCTCTTTCCCTGCCTCTCCCTCTCTCTCCCCCCCTCTCTCTCTCTCTTTCCCTCCCTCCCTACCTCCCTCCCTCTCTCCCTCTCTCTCTCCCCTTTCAATTTCATGCTTTCTTCTCTCTGAATGGGCGAGCCCTTTCCCCCTTGTCGCAAATAATGGTTTTACGTTGGCAGGAGTTATTGTTTACTGTCTATTCTTTCCTTTTCGTTTTATATATATGTATTTTTTATTTCTTTTCGTAATCTCTATCTCCCTCCCCACCTCCCTTTCTTTTCATTCATTCTATCCTGTTCTCTCTCTCTCTCTCTCTCTCTCCCTCTCTCTCTCTCTCTCTCTCTCTCTCTCTCTCTCTCTCTCTCTCTCTCTCTCTCTCTCTCTTCCGTCTTTACACCTTCTCACCTCCTTTCACTCACGACCTCATCCCCTCACACGTAAACTCACAAACACTAACACTCCCATTTTCTTGTAAATTCAAAATCACTTACTCGCCAAATCACTCACCCACTCACTCATTCACTCACTCACTCACTCACTCACTCACCCATTCAGTCATTCACTCACTTTCTTAACCACTCACTCATCCTCTCACTCACCCATTCAGTCATTCACTCACTTTCTCAACCACTCACTCGCTCACTCACTCACTCACCCAATCAGTCATTCACTCACTCAACCATCCACATACTCATCCACTCACTCACTCACTTACTCACTCATCCACTCACTCGATCATCCACTTATTCATCCACTCACTCACTTACTCACTCACCCAGTCAGTCATTTACTCACTTAATCACCCACTTACTCATCCACTCACTCACTCACTCACTCATCCACTCACTCAATCACCCACTTACTCACTCACTCAGTCATTTACTCACTTACTCACCCATTCACCCGCTTACTCACCCATTCACTCACTGACTATTCCACTCACTCACTCACCTACTCACCCACCCATTCACTCATCCACTCATCACTCACTCACTCCCAATCGTTGCCTCGCGTCTTCCCCTCACTCACCGCGCTCTCCCCTCGCTTCCTCTCTCTTCTCTCTTCTCTGTTTAGCCGCGAATGGGAGGAAGGAAGCGGGTATTTCGCGAAATTTCCTCTTCCTCTTTTCACATCTAAAGTTCCGGCAGAATTTCGTGTTTTTATATATTTTTTTTTTTTTTTTTTTTACTTTCTTACTGGCGTTCTTTTTATTTTTTATATTTTTAACGGTCTTTTTTTCGATTTTTTAACGGTCTTTTTTCGAATTTGTTGTTTTTTAACTTTCTTAATTCTTAATATCCTTTTGGATATTCTTAACGGTCTTTTTTTCGAATTTGTGTTTTATGGGATTTTTTTTTTCGTTATTTCGGACTAAAAATTATTTATTTGAAGGAACGCGGGACCAAAGTGTTTTTTTTTTTTTAACCGATTCTCCGATAAGAAGTTTATCAAAAGTTTTGTCACTTTAAAGTATCGATTTATCTACATTAATGCACTCTATCTCATGTTTATAGTGCATTAATTGAATAAAGATATCTATGTTTATGTTATCGATAAAAGCCTGATTCGCCAAGATACTTCAAAAACGTAATGGGGAGAGGCTAGATCAGCAGCAACTGGAGGAGGTGTCATGGCGTCTGCTTCTATTTTCGGAAAAAAAAGCACGTGGGGGTTTATTTCGATGACGTCACAAAAGTTCCGGATGCTTTGTGAATAATTGTCGATTATTTTGGTCTCTTCGATTTTCAAAAAGGATGGAAAGTAATGATTTTAATGATTATTTTTTTCACTGAACGATCATCAAAATAGTCGCCATGACACCTCCTCGAGATGCTACTGACCTAGCCTTCCTCATAAGCGTAACTGTACTTAAAAGCTCTTCGTACTTCATTTGTTTTAATGGATTATTATTTATTTATCTGTTTATTTATTTATTTGTTTGTTTTAATGGATTATTTATCTTATTTATTTATTTTTCTTCTTTACAGATTTCGGTTTCGTTGTTTTTTCGGGTTTGATACATTTCAAAAATTCGGTTTCCCGGATTTTCGGCATAACGGTTATCGGGACGTTGGGCTTCACGGATTTCTGGTCTTATGACTTATCGGTTCATGGACTTTCGGTTCGAAAAGGATTCGATCTTACGGTATTGGGGTCAATTGCGAACTTTCGGAACTCTTGTCTCAACCACTTTCGGTCTATGTGGGTGGTCTCGATCTTAAAGTTTTTCGGTCTTATCAAAAAAAAATTCGGTCTTTCGGTCTCACATACTATTCGGTCTTTGCGGACTCGGTCTTACGGATTTTCGGTCTTATAAAAAAAATAGGTCTTTCGGTCTCACATACTATTCGGTCTTTACGGACTCGGTCTTACGGATTTTCGGTCTTTCTCTTCTCACTGACTTTCGGTCAAGGACAACCCGGTCTTGCGGATTATCGGATAAGGCCGAAATTTCGGTCTTTCGGCCTCGCTTCCTTTCGGGTTTTACGGGCGATGGTCTGGAGGCCGAATCGGTCTCACCCATACGCCCTCAGCCCGACCCCGCCCTTGGTCTCGTCGGGGCTTCACGCTATTATTCCCGTTCACTTCTCGTTGCGTTTGGATGCGCTTGTCTGTCTCTCGTGGCGGGGGGGTGGGGGGGTCTTAATCCCTATGCCTGGGGGGGTCCGTTTGTTTTTGTTTTGTTTCTCCCTTTGTCTTGTTGGTGGGTTGGTTATCCTATTCATTTATTCTCTCTTGGATTGTCTACCGTGTTTGTCTGTCTGTCTCGGTCTCGGTCTCTCTCTCTCTCTCTCTCTTTCTCACACTCTTTCTCTCTCTCCCTCTCTCTCTCTCTCTCTCTCTCTCTCTCTCTCTCTCATCTATCACTTTCTGTTTTACCTTTCCTTCTCTTTATTTCTTCTTCCCCCCTTCCCTCCTCTCCTTTCCTTCCTCCCTTCCCCCATCTCACATTTCCTCCTCTATTCCACCCTTTTTCCCCTCCCCATTCCTCCCCTCCCCTACCTATAATACACCCCTCTCCTCCCCTCTTCCCCTCCCTACTTACTTCCTCCGTTCTCCTTCTCCCCATCTCTCTTCCCTCTACTTCATCTTCCTTCTTCCACCTCCCTTTTCATCCCCCTTCCTCCCTCCCCCTCCCCCATTCCCTCCCGCGAAAAGACGGAAGACATAATAGGTTAATTACGTGACGAAGACGCCGCCATGACACCCCACGCGCCTCATCGCAAGTTCCCGGATGATGAATCCGACCCGCCTCAAGGTCGCTACACGAACGGCTGCCCTCGTTCGTGTAAGGTGCTTCCTTTTATTTATCTTTTTTATATATTATTTATTCACTTTCTTTCTTTTGTTCTCGTTGCCTTTTATCTGTTAATCTGTTTGTTTGTGTTCGTCTTACTGTCTATTGTACTGCTATCTTATCTCTGATCTCTCTCTCTCTCTCTCTCTCTCTCTCTCTCTCTCTCTCTCTCTCTCTCTCTCTCTCTCTCTCTCTCTCTCTCTCCTTCTCTACCTCTCCTTCACCCTCTCCCTCTTTCCCTCTCCCTCTCTCCCTCCTTCAATTTCTCCCTCCTCCCTATCCCTCTCTCCTCTACCTCCCCTCTCCCTCTCTCCTTCTTACCTCTCCCTCTCCCTCTCTCCCCTTCACCTCTCCCTCTCCCTCTCTCCCTCTCCCTCTCCTCTCCCTCTCTTTCCTTCTTCTACCTCTCCCTCTCCTCTCCTCCTTCTACCTCTCCCTCTCCCTCTCTCCCTCTCCCTCTCCCTCTCCCTCTCTCCTTCTACCTCTCCCTCTCCCTCTCTCCTTCTACCACTTCCTCTCCCTCCCTCCTTCTCCCCTCTGTTCCTCCTTCCCTCCCTCCTTCTCATTTTTTTTCTTCCACATCCGCTTAACATAAATGCTTTACCTATTTTTTTTCCCTTTCCTCGTAAACGGAATTCGTAAACAAAAGAAGGTCGGGGTTGCCTGATTCATCGAACGTAGATCGGAAATTCACATCTATTATATCTGCTTTGTTATCGTTCAAATACGTGTCCATGCATTCGCTGAGTCTGTCTGTCGTATTATTCTTCAGATTTATGAGCGTGAATATATACGTCGGTCTGTCTGTCTGTGTGTCAGATTTATGTGAGTGAATATATACGTCTCGCGGACCCAGGAACGGCATAGACAGATGCAGATGTAAAAAAAAAAAAAAAAAAAAAAAAAAAAAAACAGAGACAGATAGGTATACATACAAATACATACATTCTCCTTCCCCCTCTCTTTTTCCCTATCTTTTTCCTTCTCTCTCCTTTACCCTCTCTCCCTTTCCTCTGTCTCTTTCTCCATCTTCTTTATCCCTCCCCTTCCCTTCCACCTCTCTCTTACCCTTCTCTCTCTCCTCATTCTCCCCTTTTCACCCTCCCTCTCCCTCTGCCTCCATCTCTCTCACACCACTCTCCTTTCCTTTCCCTTTCCCTCTCCCCACTCTCCCTTCTCTCACATGCCGCGTTCCCTCTCCCTCCCTCTTCTTCTCCCTACTCTCCCTTTCCCTCCCCATCTCTCTCTCCATCCCCCTCCCTCTGCCTCACACTCCCCCTCTACCTTTCCCTCCCCCTATTCCTCCATCTCTCTCAATCCTTCTCCCTCTCCCCACTCTCTCCTTCCCTCTCCCTCTCCCTCTCCACTCTCCCTCCACTCCTCTCCCCTTCCCTCTCCCCCACTCCTCCTCTCTCCTTCCCTCTCCCTCTCTCCACTCTCCCCCTTCTCCTTCCCTCTCCCTCTCCCTCTCCCCACACTCTCCCTCCTTCCCTCTCCCTCTCCCTCTCTCCCTCTTCCCTCTTCCTCCACTTCTTCTCTTACCCCTCTCCCTCTCCCCACTCTCCTCTCTCCTTCCCTCTCCTCTCCCTCTTCCTCTCCCCTCTCCCTCTCCTCCCTCTCCCCCACCTCACAAGCCGCGTCCTCCTCTCGCCCTCTCCCTCTCTCCCCCACTCTCCCCCTCTCCCTCTCCCTCTCCTCTTCTCTCCTTCCCTCTCCCCCACTCCTCCCTCTCCTCTCCCTCTCCCCTCTCCCTTCCTCCTCTCTCCCTCTCCCTCCCTCTCCCCCACTCCCTCTCCCTCTCCTCCCTCTCCTCTCTCTCCTTCCCTCTCCCCACTCTCCCCTCTCCCTCTCCCTCCCTCTCTCCCTCTCCCTCTCCTCCTCTCTCCCTCTCTCCCTCTCCCCACTCCTCGGCAAGCCTCGTCCCCCCTTTCCTCGCCCTCCCTCCCTCCCTCTCCCCCTCTCCCTCTCCCTCTCCCACTCTCCCTCTCCCCTACTCTCCCCTCTTCCTCTCCCTCTCCCTCTCCTCTCCTCTCTCCCCCACTCTCCCTCTCCCTCTCCCCTCCCCACTCTCACAAGCCTGTCCCCCTTCGCCCTCTCCTCTCCCTCTCCCCTCTCCCTCTCCCTCTCCCCACTCTCCCTCTTCCCCACTCTCCCCTCTCCCTCTCCCTCCCTCTCCCTCTCCCTCTCCTCCCTCTCTCCCCACTCCCTCCCCTCTCCCTCTCCCCCTCCCCCACTCTCACAAAGCCTCCTCCCTCGTCCCCCCTTCGCCCTCTCCTCTCCCTCTCCCCACTCTCTCCTTCCCTCTCCCTCTCCTCTCCCTCTCCCTCTCCCTCTCCCCACTCTCACAAGCCTCGTCCCCCCTCGCCAACACCCATTCCATTCGGACCAAAATACCCGGTCATCCCCGCTTCCTCCTTTTACACCAACGCTCCCTGGCGATCTCCACTCCGATTTCACTTTACTCCGAATGATGTTTTTTTACTCTTTTTTTTTTCTTTCTCGTTCTTCTTTATTTTCTTTCTCGTGTGGTTTGTTATTTGCACTTCCTCCTCTCGCTTCCGCCTCCCGCCGCTATTTACGCTGATAAGCTCTGGTGATCGAAATAATTGCTCTAATTATCGTGGTTTACACTCAGTCTCCCTCGCACGCGCGGTCTCTCTCTCTCTCTCTCTCTCTCTCTCTCTCTCTCCTCTCTCTCTCTCTCTCTCTCTCTCTCTCTCTCTCTCTCTCTCTCTCTTCACTCACTCTCTCTCTCTTCACTCACTCTCTCTCCCTTCCTTCCTTCCTTTCTTCCTTCCTTCCTTCCTCCTTCCCCTTCCCTTCCCCCTTCCCTTCCTTCTTCCTTCCTCCCTTCCTTCCTCCCTCTCTCTCTCATTTTCACTCTTCCTCCCTCTTAGTCCCTCACCTTCTCGCTCTCTTTTGTTTCTCTCTTTCATCCCTCTTCCTCCCTCTCTTTCTCTCTCTCCTATCCCTCTCTCTTCCCTCCTTCCCCTGACTCAGCCCCTCGAGTTGACTCATCCACTTCCTCCTTCTCCTCTTCCTCCTCCTCCCTCCTCCTTCTTTCTTCTCTTTCTTCTTCTTCTTCTTCTTCTTCTTCTTCTTCTTCTTCTTCTTCTTCTTCTTCTTCTTCATCTTCTTCGTCTTCTTCTCCTCCTCCTCCTCCTCCTCCTTCTTCTTCTTCTTCTTCTTCTTCTTCTTCTTCTTCTTCTTCTTCTTCTTCTTCTTCTTCTTCTCCTCCTCCTCCTCCTCCTCCTCCTCCTCCTCCTCCTCCTTCGTCGCTCGCATCGTCACGCACTCTATTTATACCTTCCACTCGCACTCTGAACGTCCACTTGCTGCATCCTCCTCCGCTGTCCACTTGCCCCGTCCCGTCGACTCATCCACTTACGTTCGCTCGCTGACCCTTGCCGAGTGAGTCATCCATCTGCGTCATCCACTTGGTTCAAGTCATCACTCGTTTCATCAGCTTTCGTCATCCACCTCTCACATCCGTATGCGTCATCCACTTTCCTCATCCACCTCCCACATCCACTTTCCTCACCCACCTCACACATCCACATGCGTCACGCACCTCCCACATTCATAAGCGTCATCCACCTCTAACATCCACACGCATCATCCACTTGTCTCATCCACTTTTCTCATCTTCATCCTTCCATCCGCACCTTCCTATTGTTCCATCTCTACTCACGCAATTTGCCTCCGGGGCTTCCCTTCTCTTTCAACTCCCCCCCTCCCCCCCTACTTCCCCTCCCCCTCCCCCTCCCCTCCCCTCCCCCCTTTCCCACTCCCTCTTATTAATGAGTTTTTTTCTTTTCTTTTTCTTTCTTTATTCGTTCTCGTTTTCACTTTTCAGTTTTTTCCTCTCTCTCTCTCTCATCCTCTTCTTCTCTTTCTTCTCTCTCTCTTCTTTCTTTTTCTTCTTTCTTTCTTCTTTCTTTCTTCTTCTTTCTTCTTCTTCTTCTTTCTTTCTTCTCTCTCTCATCCACTCGCATCCCTTCCCTCCTCCATCTCTCCACCCTTCTCCCTATCTCCATCCCTCCTTCTCCTCTCTCCCTCTCTTCTCATACACTCATCCTTCCCTCTCTCTCCACCCTCTCTCCCTCCTCTTCTTCTTTTCTCCCTCTCCCTCTTCATCCACTTCATCCCCTCTCCCTCCCTCTCTCCATCCTCTCTCTCCTCTCCCCCACCCACCCATTCACTCCCATCCCCTCCCCCAACTCTCGCCGTCCTCCCTCCCTTCCACTATCCTTCCACCAACACAATTCACCCTCCCTCTCCCCTCACCCCCTCCTCCTCCTCCTCAAGCCTTTCCCCCTCCCTCTCTCTCCATCCGCTTCTCCTCTCCTCACCCTTCCTCCCTCCTTCCCATCCTCCCCCTCCCTCCCCCACCCCATCCACCCTCCCCTCCCCCCTCCTCCTCCCCACCCCCCCAAGGGGAAATCCACACCAGGAGTCGCTGTCAGACCACAAGCTGTTCTCGCGTTTAATCCGATGTTCTTCTGTTTATTATTTTTGTTTTTGTTTTTTTCTCTTGTTCCTTGTTTTTTTTCTCTTGTTCCTTGTATTTC
>NW_027213645.1:37500-47500 GCF_042767895.1 Penaeus vannamei | reverse complement strand
ATTTTACTTACCTTCTCTTCCCCCTATTCCTCACTCTCGGAGAAAGAAAGAGAGAGAGAGAGAGAGAGAGACAGACAGACAGACAGACAGACAGACAGACAGACAGACACAGACAGACAGAAATAACAAAAGAGAAAAAAGAAAAAAAAGGAATAGAGAGACAGAAAGACAAGCAGACAGATAGACAGACATAATAAAAGAACAAAGGGATTGAGAAGGAACCAGAATGAAAGAGAGAGAGAGAGAGTGAAAGCTTTAGCCCACGTGACCTGAGATTCCGTCTCGAGGGACTTCTGGACGCACCGTGATTTTGCGTAAGAGGGGAAAAGGGGGGAGGAGGGAGAGACGAGGATAAAGGGTAGAGGAGAGAGGAAGAGGGAGAGACGAGAGGATAGAGGGAGTGGAGGATAGTTGAGGGGAGAGGACGAGGATAAAGGGGAGTGGAGGGAGAAGAGGGATAGAGAGGGTGAAAGGGAGTAAGACGAGGATAAAGGGAGTGGGAGGAGGAGGAAGAGAGGTGGTGAAAGGGGGAGGAAGAGGATAGAGGGTAGAGGGAGGAGGAGTAGAGGAGAGGGTAAAGCAAGGGGTGAGAGGGAGGAGAAAGAGGAGGGTGAAAGGGGCAGGAAGAGGGAGAGGATGGAGGGGGGTGAAAGGGAGGGAAGAGAGGAATGGAGGGAGGCAGAGGAGGATAGAGGGGAGATTAAGAGGAAAAAAAGAGAGGAGGGTCAGAGGGGAGAGGAGGGTGGAAAGAAGGGGAATGGGAAGAGGAGGAGGGGGGAAAGAGGAAGGGAAGGGGGAGGGGGAGGAATAGGAGGGAGAGGGAGGGAAGATATGAATGTGGAAGGGAGAGAGAGAGGTAGGAAAAGGGGAAAGAAGAGGGAAGGGAGAAGAAGAGTGCGAGGGAGAGGGAAGGGGAAATACGAATGCGAAAGTAAGGGAAAGGGAGAGGGAGAAGGAATACGAAAGAAGGAGGTGAAGGAAGAGGCTGTGTAAGGGGAGAAAGAGAAAGAGGAAGAGGAAGGGGAGAAGTAGATGAAACGGAGGAAGAAAAAAAGGAAGGAGAGGGAGAGAAGATGCATCTAAAGGGAGAGAGTGGGTGCAGGAAATAAGAAAGAGAAAAGAAGAAAAGAGAAGAGAGTAAGGGAGAGATAAGAGGAAGAACAAAGGAAACGAATATAAAGAGAAGAGAAATTAAAAAAGGGAGAAGAGAAGGAAGAAGGGAGCATTAGAGACAAAAGGAGAAAAAGAGAAGAATAAGAGAGAAGGACATGGAGAAAGATAAAAGAAGAAAGAAAGGGAGAAGAGAAGGAAGAAGTGGTAGAGCATTAGAGACGAAGCAGAGGTATTGAAGAAGAATAAGAGAGAAGGACAAGGAGAAAGATAAAAAGAAGAGAAAGAAAAAGGGAGAAGAAAAGGGAGAATGGAGCATTAGGAGACGAAAGGAGAAGAAGCGAAGAATGAGAGAGAAGGAGAAGGAGAAAGAAAAGGGAATAAAGGGGACCTTGGAGGGGGAAAGTAATCATCAAGGGTGGTGAGGGGGAGGAGAGGGAGAGGGTAGGGGGAGGTAGTGTGTAGTTATCAAATTGTACATGAATTTGAAAGAAAGAAGAAAAGAAGGAAGGCGTAATTGGCAAATTGGTGTTGTAAGCGGCTCGAAGATTTAAGTGGAAGGGAGACAGTGGAGAGGATAATAGGGGGGAGGGGGGAGTAGGAGAAAGGGAGAGAGGAGAGGATAAATAGTAGGAGAAAGGAGAGAGGAAGATAATAGGGGGGAGGAGGAGTAGGGAGTAGAGAGAAGGGAGAGAGGGGAGAGGCTAGGGAGGAAGGGGAGAAGGGGAAAGGTGGAGAGAGGGAGAGAGGCTAATGCCAGGGGGAGGGGAGAGGGGAGGGGAAAGGGAGAGAGGGGAGATTCTCTATAGGGGAAGGAAGTGGAGGGAGAAAAGAAAGGGCTATTGGTAGGGGAAGGGGGAAAAGGGGAGGGGCTAATGGAAGGTGTGGAAGAAGGTAGGGAAAAGGGGGAAGGGAGGGGCTAATGGGAGGGTGAAAGAGGGTAGACGCGAAGGAGTGGAGAGAGAGAGGGAGAGAAACTAAAAAGGGGGGGGAGATATGGGAAGAGGAGAAGGAGGGAAAGAGAAAGGGGAAAGAAAAGAGAGGGAGAGAGGAGTTGAAAAGAGGGGGAGGAGGGTATGGGAAGGGGAGAGGGGGAGGGAAAGAGGGCAGAGAGGAGATGGATGGAGGGAAGGAGAAGTTGGCAAATGGGAGATGGAGGGAAGGAGAGTAAGGGAGGGAGGGTATAGAAAGGGAGAGAGGGAATGAAGAGGAAGACAGCAAAGGGAATGGAGAGAGAGAAAGTGGAGGGAAGCTTGATGAAAAGAAGAGAAGGGGGAGGGAAGAGGGAGAGAAGGAGGGTAGAAGACGGGAAGAGGGGGGGGGGGTGAAACCTAGGGTAAGGGAGAGAGAAGCTACGAAGAAGTGAATGGATAAAAAGGAGGGGAAGGAAGAAAAGCGGAAGGGAGAAAGAGAGAGAGAGAGAGAGAGAGAGAAGGGAAGAGATAGATAGATAGACAGATAGAGAGAGAGAGAGAGAGAGAGAAAGGGAAGAGATAGATAGATAGACAGATAGAGAGAGAGAGAAAGAGAGAGAGAGAGAAAGAAAGAAAGGGAAGAGATAGATAGATAAAGAAAAGGAGAGAAAGAGAGGGAGGGAGAGAGAGAGAGAGAGAAAGAAAGGAGTGAGAGAGAGAGAAAAAAAGGAGTGAGAGAGAGAGAGAGAGAGAGAGAGAGAGAAACGAGTGAGAGAGAGAGATAGAGGAGTGAGAGAGAGAGAAAGAAAGGAGTGAGAGAGAGAGAAAGAAAGGAGTGAGAGAGAGAGAGAGAGAGAGAGCGAGGTAGAAAGAGAGATAGAGAGAAGAGATAGAGAGAGTAGCAGATACATAGATAGAGATAGATAGAGATAGACAGATAGAGATACATAGATAGAGACAGAGAGAGAGAAAGGACTTTAAGAGAAACAGAGAGAGGGTGTTTCAGGGAGGAGGAGGAGGTGGGGAGGGATAGGACAAGGGAGGGGGGGGACCGTTGAAGTCTGCCATAATTGCCGAGCGAATTCTAGTGGTTTTGGCCTGGAAGTTTGGTTGGGTTCAAGTGATTTATGTCGGTTTGTCCCTTGTATTTTTAACATCGGGAGTGCATGATATACTTGCCTAAGAAAGCCGGAGCCCTGGTGGGGGTAATGGGATTGGAGGGGAGGAGGAGGGGGGAAGGGGGAAGGAGGAAGGGGGGGAAGTGGAGGAGGAGGAGGAGGAGGAGGAGGACGAGAGAGGTTCTTACCGTAAGCCAAACAGATTTTCTTACTTTTTGATTTATTTACTTTGTTTGTGTTATCTCATTTTCCGTTATATTCTCATTCTTATTCACTTATCTATCTATGCTGAGCGGTGCAGAGGTAACGTGTTTGTCGAGCAATCTTGCTGACCTGCGTTCGATCCCGCGCTCTGCCAGTGGATGGTCACCACTTGGGAAGATTTAGAAGCAAAATAAAACATGTCACAGCAAAAAAAAAAAAAAAAAAAAAAAAAGTATCCATTCTCACAAATGGAATCAAAACTAAATCTTTTAAATCTATTAAAATGAATCTTCAATCTATCCATTCATTCACCCATCATCGCATGTATTCATCTACCCATTCATCTTTTCCCTTTAACACATTTATCTCTTTTCATACCACTATTATACACACATTTCGCATTTTATTATTATTATTCAATTCACACTTTTTGTCATCCATATTTTAAAAAATCATCCTTGCTTCTTCTTCCCTTCCTTCTTCCCTTCTTTCTCCTTCTCTCTCTTTAAAAATTATCCTTGCTTCTTCTTCCCTTCCTTCTTCCCTTCTTTCTCCTTCTCTCTCTTTAAAAATTATCCTTGCTTCTTCTTCCCTTCCTTCTTCCCTTCTTTCTCCTTCTCCTTCTCTCTCTCTTTCTTTTTTCTTTTTGGGGAGAAGGGAGGAGGAGGAGTAAGAAGTCTCGTTTCCCTTAAAAGATAGATGAGCAATTACTCTCCTCGGAAGAATGAGTCACAGACTGATCCATCTCCACGCGAGACACAACACCTTCCAAGAACTTTTGAAAGATGAGATAACACGACAAGAAAAAGTCTAGTTTAGCGAAAGGGGGTTTAAGAGAGAGAGAGGAATAGAGGGCTAGGTGAATGGGTGAATGAATGAATTAAGAGATGAATATGGAACTGGATAGTTAAATGGGTGAGTGAATAAATATAGGAATGGATAGATGAATGAGTGAACGAATAAATTAAGAGATATATATAGAAGTGGATAGATGGATGGGTAAATGAATAAATGAATATAGAAATGGATAGATGAATGAGTGAGTGAATAAATTAATAGATAAATATGGAACTAGATAGATGGATGGATGAATGAATAAATATAGAAATGGATAGATGAATGAGTGAAGGAATACATTAATAATCAAATATGGAAATGGATGGATGGATGGGTAAATGAATAAATGAATATAGAAATGGATAGATAAATGAGTGAGTGAATGAATTAATAAATAAATATAGAAATGGATAGATGATTGAGTGAGTGAATAAATTAATAAATACATATAGAAATGGATAGATGGATGGGTGAATGAATAAATTAATAAAGAGATAAGTATAGAAATAGATGAATGGGCGAATAGGTAAATTAACAAATCAATAGATAAATATAGAAATGGATAGATGAATAAGTGAATGAGTAAACTGATGAATAGACAAGTATAGAAATAGATAGGTGAATGGGTGAATGATTACCTAAATAAACATATAATTATAGAAATGGACAGATGAATGGGCGAATAACTGAATAAATAGATAAGTAGAGAAACGGATACATGAATAAGGAAAAAGGAAAATAGATGAACGAATGAACAAAAAGGTCAAAAGATACACGAATAAATGAACAAACAAACAAACAAAGGTCTGGATAGATAGCTAGATAGATAAGATGCATATGTAAATAGATGTATAAACATAACAAAAATAACAAAGAAATATGAAAAAAAATAGGAATATGCGGAAAAAAACAAATTAAGAAATAGAAAAAGGAGAATAATTTTTTCTTTTTTTTATGTGGTTCAATGGAAATTATTTGCTTTTGTTGGATTTCAAGTTTAAATTTAGTCTTGTTTAATCTATGTAGTGTTTTTTGGCATTATAACTTGGTGACGTAAGCTGTGAGATCAAGATACCAAGGATATCTATTTTGTTTTATTCTCTCTCTCTCTCTCTATCTATCTATCTATCTATCTAACTATCTATCTATCTATCTAGCTATCTATCTCTTTCTCTCTCTCGGTTTGTCTCTCTTTCTCTCTCTCGCGGTTTGGCTCTGTCTGTCTGTCTGTCTGTCTCTCTCTCTCTCTCTCCCTCTCTCTCTCTCTCTCTCTCTCTCTCTCTCTCCCCCTCTCTCTCTCTCCCTCTCTCTCTCTCTCTCTCTCTCTCTCTCTCTCTCTCTCTCTCTCTATTTTTCGCTCTCTGTCTCTCTTTTTTTTTTTTCTTTTTTTTTTTTTTTTTTGAGAGAGAGAGAGAGCGAAACCTGTTACGTACAAGTTGTATCTCTCCCGTTGCGAGTCTTATTCCATTAACAGATCGCATTCTCGTAACTTCGTGGAACTGCGCGAGTTTCTGGCGGGTAACTCAATCTGCTCATTTGGAACGCGAATATTACTTTCGTTGCAGAAATGTTGAACTTTGCAATGATTTTCGAGCGTCTTGCAACATCAACTTATAGCTTATGTTACAGAGGTCGTATAACAAGCCCGAACTCTTTCACAAAAGTGTAGATTATTCGGATTACAAGCATTGCTCACGATATCGTAACGTCTCCAACCACAACGTAAAAGTATATCCTCAGATACAGTGTGATTTTTTGGGGGGTTTGTGTACAAATAACCGGATTATCCGGATTTTTGAATTATCCGGATTTTCGAATTGTCCGGATTTTTGAATTGTCCGGATTTTCGAATTGTCCGGGTTTTCCGAATTGTCCGGATTTTCGATTTGTTCGGATTTTCGAATTGTCAGGACCAAAAAAAATGGATATTCAGGGTTTTTTTGTTTGTTTGTTTGTTTTTTATCATTCATTGATATCATATTTAGGGCCCCTGTGAGTTCTTATCATTCCCTCTTTTGTCCTTGATAGATGAGACTTTTTCTTTTTTTCAAGTGTGATGTCAGAATCAAAAGAATGTTTTTGGCATTGTTTTATAATTCATTGATTTTATACTGATCTATCACTGATTTTTGTCCATGATTGATGAGAATTTCTTAAAAGTGTGATGTCAGAATCAAAAGGATTGGAATTTTGACAAGATGCCATCATTGAATTTAAATATCATGCTTTTAGATCATTTGTGAGCAGTATATTATACGGGTTATACAAAGATGCTAGGAGTTAGGATTGTGGTTTCCTAAAGCTTACATATATTGCTGCCATGCCTTTATCTCTATCTGTCTATCTGTTTATTTGTCTAATTATTTGTCTATATCTCTGCTTGTCTATCTATGTATTTTTCCCTGTTTCTATCTGTCCTTTTTTCACTTGGTATTTGTAATTCTCTCTATATATCTATCTATCTATCCATCTCTCTCTCTCTCTCTCTCTCTCTCTCTCTCTCTCTCTCTCTCTCTCTCTCTCTCTCTCTCTCTCTCTCTCTCTCTCTCTCTCTCTCTCCTCCCATATCAAGACCCACCTTTCCAAATCTAAATCTAATTTCTAACAACACCTATTACGAAACGGCTCACTTTTAAAGAAACTGGAGCAAAACAGGAGATCATAAGACTAGGTGTTGCACGAAATTTTGGCTTAATGAGACCATGCGACCGACATGTGAACTTCTCTCTCGCTGGTGCATTGCAGATTCTCGTACGCATGGAAAGTTGTAAACACGGATTTTAGTGTGAGGGGGCGATAGGGGGCGCTGGCGGAGGTGATGTGTCGGTACGCGAGATTTTTCTGTCTTTGCGTGTTATTGTTTTTTTTTTGTGTGTGTTTTTTTTTTTTTTTTTTTGATGTGTCGGGTTTGGTTTGTGTTGCTTTTTGGGGTCTCTGGGTCTGTTTGTGTTTGTGTCTCTCTCTCCTCTTTGAATATTTGTCTCTCTCTCTCTGTCTGTGTCTGTGTCTGTCTCTCCTCTCTTTCTGTCTTTCTCTCTCTCTCTCTCTCTGTGTCTGTCGCTCTCTCTCCTCTCCTTCTGTATTTTCTTCTCTCTCTCTCTCTCTCTCTCTCTCTCTCTCTCTCTCTATCTATCTATCTATCTATCTATCTATCTCTCCTTCATCTATGCTTTTGTTCTTTCTCACCTTCTTTTGTTTTTTCACCATTTCTCTATTTTCCTTTCTTTCCCCCTCCTCTCCCTCCCCTCCTTTCTCACCCTTCTTCTTCATCCCCATTCTCCTCCTCTTCCTCCTCCTCCTCATCCTTCCCCTACTCCTCCCTTTTCATCCTGCTCCTCCTCCTTTCCCCGTCTTCCTCCTCCTCCTCCTCCTCCTCCTTCTTTCCTTCTCCTTCCCCTACTTCTCTATTTCTCCTTCCCCCTCCTCCTCCCTCCTCCTCCTCCTCCTCCCCCTCCTCCTCCTCCTTTTCTCCCTACTCCCTCCTTTCATCATCATCCTTTTTGTCATTCCCCTTCTCATCCTCTTCCCCCTTCTCCTTCCTCTCTCTCTTCTCTGCCTCCTTTTTTCTTCTCCTCCTTTTCTTTCTTCCCCTCCCCCTCCCCTCCTCCTCAGCTACCATATTCCCTCCTTTCCCTCCCCTCCTCCTTCTCCTCCCCCTCCCTCCACAACCCAATAACCCAAATAACAACACTTGTTCGTGATCTCCTTCGTTATAACTTATTAACGTCATACCTTTCTGAGTTTGAGAATGTCGATTGAGTTAAGTGAATTGACAAGTTGTGGTTGTGGTTGTTGTTTATTGTTGTTGTTGTAGTGGGAGTTGTTGCCAGGGGGCGGGGGAGGGGTGGGGGGCGGGGTGGGGGGAGGGTTGTGGTTATTGTTGTTGTTGAAGTGGGAGTTGTTGTCTGGGGGCGGGGCGTGAGGAGGGGGAGGGTTGTGGTGTGTTGTTGTTGAAGTGGGAGTTGTTGCCGGGGACGGGGGGCGGGGAGGGGGAAAGGGAGTTGTGGTTATTGTTGTTGTTGTAGTGGGAGTTGTTGCCGGGGGGGCGGGGAGGGGGTGAGGGGGTGTGGCTTGTGGTTATTGTTGTCGTTGAAGTGGGAGTTGTTGCCAGGGAAGGGCGGTGGGAGGGGAGTGAGGTTGTGGTTATTGTTCTTGTTGTAGTGGGAGTTGTTGCCGGGGGGAAGGAGAGGGTTGTGGTTATTGTTGTTGTTGTAGTGGGAGTTGTTGCCGGGGGGCGGGGTGGGGGAGGGTTGTGGTTATTGTTGTTGAAGTGGGAGTTGTTGCCGGGGGGCGGAAGGGGAGGGTTGTGGGTATTGTTGTTGTTGTCGGAGGAGTTGTACACGTTGTTGTGGTTGTTGCCGGGGGGTGGGGGAGAGGGGTGGTGGGTATTGCTGTCGGGGAGTTGTACACATTGTTGTTATTGCTGTTATTGTACGTTTTTGTGGTTATTGTTGTGGTGTTATTAATACAACTTTGCGATCGGAGATACTTAAGAGTGTATTCTTCTTTGAATAGAAGTGTATGAAAGTAAATATCCCTATATATATATATATATATATATATATATATATATATATATATATACAGAGAGAGAGAGAGAGAGAGACAGAGAGAGAGACAGAGAGAGAGAGAGAGAGAGAGAGAGAGAGAGAGAGAGAGAGAGAGAGAAAGAGAGAGAGAGAGAGAGAGAGAGAGAGAGAGAAAGAGATTTTTTTTTTCAAGTATGCAAGTAAAGATTAAGTTTCTCTCTTTATATTTAAGGAACGATCATCTTTATAATGCAATCAAGGGGAAAATCACCCTTTTTCTTGCATTTAATGAAATACATTTTTCTTCTTAAGCATAAATCCTTTTCTCTCTCCTTGTATTGAAGCAAAGAAACTGCATTTTTCTTTCTTCATTTTTTTTCTTTTTTTTTAAGGATCCACCCAAAAAAACACTGCATTTTTCTCTTCTTTTTTTTTCTTTTTCTTTTTTTTTAAGGATCCACCCAAAAAACACTGCATTTTTCTTTCTTCATTTTTCTTTCTTCATCTTTTTTTTTTTTCTTTTTTAAGGATCCCCCCAAAAATCTTCTTCGTGTCATTCCCTCCCCAGTCATAAAAGCATGACATGCCTGAAATGACAAGGAGTGAAATCCGTTCTGTTGGTTAGTCATGCACAGGAGGGGAGGGGGAGGGGGGGGTAGACGAGGTAGGGGAGAGGGGAGATTGTGTTGGGGGGAGTAGGTAGGGAAAGGGAAATGGGTAGAGGTGAAATGGGGGGAGGGGGTATGGGTATGGGGAGAACGAGGAGAGGGGGGTATGATGACTATGGGGAAAGGGGAAATGGGAGGAGAGGGGGTATGGGTATGGGGAAAGGGGGAATGGGGAATGAGGAGAGGGGGGGGGTATGGGTATGGGGAAAGGGGAAATAGTGGGAGAGGGGGTATGGGTATGGGGAAAGGGGGAATGGGGGGGAGGGGGAGAGGGGGAAAATGGGGAGAGAGGGATATGGATAAGGGGAAAAGGGAGGAAAGGGGAGCAGGAGAGGAGTGGGGGAATGAGGATGTGGGGAAAGGGGAATGTGGATGAGAGGGGGGTATGGGTATTTGGAAAGGTGAGAGAAATTACGTTAAGGGAAGGGAAGGAGAAGGAGAATTGGGGAAGAGAGGGTGGTATGGGTATGGGGAAAGGGGAGGGAATTTAATTTGGAGGAAGGGAAGGGAAGGTGAAATAGGGGAGGGGAGGGGGGTATGGAAGGAAAGGGAAACGGGCATAGGGAAGATAGGAATATGGGGGTATTGGAGGGGAAAGAGGCGTCAACAAGGGTAGGAAA
>NW_027213645.1:15000-22500 GCF_042767895.1 Penaeus vannamei | reverse complement strand
GGTTGTGTTAATGTTTTTTTGTCGTTGTTGTAGTTGTGGTTGCGTTGTTTTTGTCGTTGTTGTGTTAATGTTTTTTTGTCGTTGTTGTAGTTGTGGTTGCGTTGTTTTTGTCGTTGTTGAAGTTGTGGTCGTGTAAATGTTTTTTGTCGTTGTTGTCGATGTTGTTATGCTGTTTTTGTCGCTGTTGTAGGTGTGGTTGCGTTGAAACTTTTGTTGTTGCTGTTCTTGTAGTATTGATGTTTCGCTGCTGCTGTTGTTGCAAAGCCAGTTGCATTGTCATTCACCGCCATCGTTCCTTCAATCAAGGAAAATAAGCATTGCAAGGGAAACAACCGACTGTGATAAAACAGCGCTGTCTGTATTACGTTTTGTTATCTTGCATTCACTATTATACTTTACTTTATTTTCTTTTTTTTTCATTCTATTCATTCATTAATGCACTGTATTTTTTCTTTGTCAATTTTCTTTTTCTAACCGGTCAATACATATTTTTTTTCTCTCTCTCTCTTTCTTTATTTATTTAGTTTAAGCACTGCCTTTTCTTTTTCCTTTCACTTCCGTCACCAAAGCCTTTCTTACATTTTTTCCATATTCCTTCTTCTCTCTTTCCTTCCCCATTTCTTTTCGTTGGTTATAGTCCCTTTATTTCTTCGCCTCCTCTATTCTGTCTCCCAACCTTGTCTTCTCCTTATTCTCTCTTCTCCCCCATTCCTTCTCTCTTCTCCTTCTGCTCTCCTCTTTCTGTTCGTTATTCTTTCTTCATATTCTTAATTGCTCGCTTCTCTCTTTCTTTCTCTGTCTGTCTATCTATCTATCTCTTCATATATATATATATATATATATATATATATATATATATATATATATATATATATATATATATATATATATATATATATATATATATATATATACACATATCTTTTCCCCTGCTCTTTCTTATCTTCCGTCCTCTCCCTCCTGTATTCTCCCCTTTCCTCCTCATCCCCTGCCCTTCCTTATCTCCCCTCCAGTCCCCTCCTCCACTCCCTTCTCCTACCCTCTTCTCCCCTCCCTCCCCTCTCCCTACCCTCCCCTCCCCTCCACTCCCCTCCCTCCCCTCCCTTCCCCTCCCTCCCCTCCCGTTCCCTCCCCTCCACTTCCCTCCTTTCCCCTCCCCTCCCCTCCTCTCCCCTCATCTCCCCTCCCCTCCCCTCTTCTCCCCTCCCCTCCCTCCCTCCTCCCTCTCCTCCCCTCCTTCCCTCTCCTTCCCTCCCATATCCTCCCCACCCCTCCCCTCCCCTCCCCTCCACTCCCCTCTCCTCCCCTCCCCCCCCCCCTCCTCCCCTCCCCTCCCCCCCCCCCCCCTCTTCTCCCCTCCCCTCTTCTCCCCTCTTCTCCCCTCTTCTCCCCTCTCTATTCTCCCCTCGCCATCGCCATCCTTCCCCGAGGGTTGTGACTCATGCATGTGCAATCTCGCTTAACAGTCATCTTTATCTCTAGAATGGAAGATGCATAGATGAAGAAGAGGCATGAGGTGGAAGGAGGAGGGGGAGAAGGAGGAGTAGGAGAAGGGGGAAGAGGTGGAGGAGAAGGATGGAGAGGTGGAGGAGAAGGAGGAGGAGGTGAGGGAGGAAGAGGTGAGGGGAGAAGGAGGTGGGGAGAAGGGGGGGAGAGGAGGAGGAAGGGAGGAAGGAAGGAAAGGAAAGAGGTGGGGGGAGGGAGGGAGAAGGAGGAGGAGAAAGAGGAAGAGGTGGAGGGGAGGAGGAAGAAGGAGGAGGGAGGAGGAAGGAGGTGAGGGAGGAAGAGGAAGAGGTGAGGGGAGGGAGGAGGGAAGGGAGTTGAGGGGGGAAGAGGTGGGGGAGGAGGAGAAGGGGGGAGAAGGGAGGGAGGAAGAGAAGGAGGAAGAGGGAGGGAGGGAGGGAGGAGGAGGGGAGAGGGAAGGGGAGGAAGTGAAGGTGGATACGATTTGGGGGAAAGTGGAGATAGGAGATGGAGGAGAAAGAGTAGGAAAGGGAGAGAGAGAGAGAGGAGAGAGAGAGAGGTGAGCAGGCAGGACAAAACAGACGCGGACTAAGAAAGGGATAGAGAAAGAGAGAGAGAGAGACCCATCAAACAGAGAAGTAGAGAGACCGAGAAAAAGAACGAAAAGAGAAATGGAGAGAGAGAGAGAGAGAAAGAGATAGAGATAGAGAGAGAGAGAGGTGAGAGAGAGACAGAGAGAGAGAGAGAGAGAGAGAGAGAGAGAGAGAACGAAAGATAAAGAGAAAAAAAACGAGACTGAGTATGAGGAGAGAGAAGAGGGAGACAAACAGACAAAGACAGACAGACAGACCATCACCCAACCCCCCCCAACCCCCCCAACCCCCACGAAGCACCCAATCAATCCGAAAGAGAAATAGAGAGAGAGAGAGATAAAGAAAAAAAACGAGACTGAGTATGAGTGGAGAGAAGAGGGAGACAAACAGACAAACACAGACAGACAGACCATCACCCAACCCCCCCCAACCCCCCCCCCCAACCCCCACGAAGCACCCAATCAATCCAAATAAAAGATGCAGCATCCACCTGCATCCATCCATCAATCCACCTCCATTAAGACGCCCATTTCTGACATCGCGAGGGGCGGCCGAAAGACCCCCGCCACGCCCGTCAAGTGGGAGGAAATGGAGCCACGCCCGCACCCAGTTCTTTGCGCCCGCGAGGAGGGAGATTTATACGTGTCGGTGTCTTTGTCGGGGCTTTTGCTTTTTTTTTTTTTTTTTTTTTTTTTTGCCTCATTGTCATTATCATCAATCTGTTATGATTATTGTTGTCATTGATTTATATAAAAATCATATCTTTGTTTTGAGGATTCTTGTCAGTAATGTGTATATATATATATATATATATATATATATATATATATATATATATATATATATATGTATGTATGTATGTATGTATAAATAATACATACATACATACACACATACACACACACACACACACACACACACACACATATATATACATATATATATATATATATATATATATATATATATATATATATATATATATATATATACATACATATATATATATATATATATATATATATATATATATATATATATATACGCGCGCGCGCGCATATATACGCATATGCATATGTTAGATAGATCGATAAACAGATATAGATATAAACATAGATATGTCTATATATACATTCACCTATATCAATACACATATGAACTAAGATTAAAGAATTTACAGCCCGACTCCGCACAAACGTCATTCCACGGCCGACGGAACAACCCGATGAGCTTGATGAAGTCCGCAGTCATGACACTTTTAAGCCTCCACAATTCCCGAGATTTAATTGAAGATGCATTTAATGTAAAAGCGGCGGGCCATCCCGTAGAGTTTTACGAGCTGTGTCTTGAGAGTGGTAATGGTGGGTGGGCGTCTGAAGGTGGGTGTGGGTGGCGATGTGGGCTTGTGTGTGTGTGTGTGTGTGTGTGTGTGTGCTTATGTGGTGTGTGTGTTTACGTGGTGTGTGTGTATGTGTGTTTATGTGGTGTGTGTGTGTGTTTATGTGGTGTGTGTGTGTGTTTACGTGGTGTGTGTGTGTTTATGTGGTGTGTGTGTTTACGTGGTGTGTGTGTGTGTGTTTATGTGGTGTGTGTGTGTGTGTTTATGTGGTGTGTGTGTTTACGTGGTGTGTGTGTGTGTGTTTATGTGGTGTGTGTGTTTGCGTGGCGTGTGTGTGTGTGTTCATGTGGAGTGTGTGTTTACGTGGTGTGTGTGTGTGTGTGTTTACGTGGATGTTTATGTGTATGTGTGTGTGTCTACGTGAGTGTTTACGTGTGTGTGTGTGTGTCTACGTGAATGTTTACATGTGTGTGTGTGTGTGTGTCTACGTGAATGTTTACGTGTGTGTGTGTGTGTGTGTGTTTATGTGGTGGATATGTTTACGTGGTGTGTGTGTGTGTGTTTATGTGGTGTGTATGTTTACGTGGTGTGTGTGTGTGTGTTTATGTGGTGTGTGTGTTTATGTGGTGTGTATGTTTACGTGGTGTGTGTGTGTGTGTGTGTTTACGTGATGTGTGTGTGTGTGTGTGTGTTTACGTGGTGTGTGTGTGTGTGTTTACGTGATGTGTGTGTGTGTGTGTGTGTGTTTACGTGGTGTGTGTGTGTGTGTGAATATTGACGGGGAAGGAGAGGAAGAACGATGGAAAGGAAGGAAGTGAGAAGAAAAATAAGAGAGAGAGAGAGACAGACAGACAGACAGACAAAAAAGAATTGAGAAAAAGAGAGGAGAACAAAAACGGAAAGTTCAGACCAAACCCAAGAGAACGATTCCACCCAAGTTATATTTGGCAAGCACAAAACTATTTCAGAGAGCCAGAAATAGTCTCCTTCTTGTTTTACATTCAGCTCATTTATCAAGAATTTATGTATATCATCCGAATATAGATGGGTTTGTTTGTGTGTGTATGTGTGTGTTTGTGTGTTTGTGTGTGTGTGTGTGTGTTTGTGTGTGTGTTTGTGTGTTTGTGTGTGTTTGTGTGTGTGTGTGTGTGTGGTGTGTGTTTGTGTTTGTGTGTTTGTGTGTGTTTGTGTGTACGTGTGTTTTTTTTATGAATTTTTGTGTATATACGTATGTAAATATGTATAAACACTGCATATATGTATACCTGCGAATATCACACGAACGAATCTGTGCATATAGCATATTTGGTGAAGATGGACATTCGCGAAACTTACACCTCTTGAAAGTTATGTTGCTCGCACCACCAACCACCTGTTGCGAGAGAGACAACTTTGATTTAGGAAGAAAATAAATCTGTTTCACTCATTCGTTCCACGTCGAAGGTTTTCTCGAGGTCGCTTGCCATTCTTATTTCTCTCTATTCTTGTAATGATCATGATGGCAGAAATGATAATGGGAGTAATGATCATAATGAGGATGATGATGATTATTATCATAAGTGTTAATTATCAATATTATCAATATTATTATTATCATTATCATTATTATTATCATTATTGTCATTATTATTGATATTACTATTATTCTTACTATTATCATCATTATCATCATTATTATCATTATTATTATTGCTATTATTATTATCATTATTATCATCATTATCATCGTTATTGTTATTATTACACTTATCATTAGTATCATTAATATCATCATTATCTTTATTGTTGTTCTTGTTATCATAATCATAAATATTACCATTACTTTTATCATTATCATCATTTATGTCATACTTATTAATGATCAATATTGTCATCATCACTAAAACTATCATTATTCTTATTACTATTGCAATAATAAAATAATAAATAAATGAAACTTTTCCCGCTATAAAAAAAATAAAAAATAATAATAAATAAAACTTTTCCCGCTATAAAAAATAAAAATAAAAATAATAAATAAAACTTTTTCCGCTATAAAAAAAAAATAATACAGATCTTCAGCTCTTTACACCGTGTTAGGACTAGATCAAAGGGTTGGGATATATTTGTCTGTTTATATTTTAACGAAAACGTACCCATGAATCCTTTGTAAAAATTCCATTAACAGAAATATGATGTACTTGTCAGTTACGTGTTCTGTAAAGTTAGGATTGTAGTCCGAAATTGATAATAATTACAAGACTCGCATCTCCTTTAGAGACTTTAAGGTGAGGAAAAAGGAGGAATGGAGGGAGGGAGGGAGGAAGGGAGGAAGGGAGGGAGGGAGGGAGGGAGGGAGGTAAGGGAGGTAGGGGAGGAAGAGAGGGAAGGGAGGAATAAGGGAGGGAGGGAGGGAAGGGAGGGAGGGAGGGAGGGAGGGAGGGAGGTAAGGGAGGTAAGGGAGGGAATGGAGGGGAGGAGGGCTTTAAGGGAGGAAGAAAGGGAGGGAGGGAGGTAAGGGAGCAATGAAGAGGGGAGAGAACGGGGGGCCGGAAAGACGGAGGGAAAGAGAAAAGGAGAAGTGAAGGGAGAAAGGAAAAAGGGAGGGAAAGGACATGAATGAGGAAACGAAAAACGAAAATCACCTAAGGAGACCAGAACGCAAAAAAAAAAAAAAAAAAAACATCAAATAAACCTCCCAGTCGACTGACTCCCTCCCTTACCCTCACTCACAAACCTACCCCCAATTTCCCCCCCCCCTTTAAAATCCTCCCCATTTCAACCCCCTTTCCCTCAAGGATAGAAGGGAGGAAAGGGGAAGAGGAAGGGAGGGAAGGGAAGAACAAGAGGAAAATTACCCACAGCTCGCCATTTCCCCCCTCACCCAAAACCCACCCCCAATTCCCCCCCCCCCCCACCTTTAAAATCCTCCCCACTTCAACCCCTTTCCCTCAAGAGTAGAAGGGAGGAAAGGGGAAGGGAGGGAGGGAAGAACAAGAGGAAAATTACCCCTACCCCCAATTCCCCCCCCCCCCACCTTTAAATTCCTCCCCATTTCAACCCCCTTTCCCTCAAGGATAGAAGGGAAGAAAGGGGAAGGGAGGGAGGGAAGAACAAGAGGAAAATTACCCCTACCCCCAATTCCCCCCCCCCCTTTAAAATCCTCCCCATTTCAACCCCTTTCCTCAAGGGTGGAAGGGAAGAAAGGGGAAGGGAAGGGGAGGGAGGGAAGAACAAGAGGAAAATTACCCCTACCCCCAATTCCCCCCCCCCCTTTAAAATCCTCCCCATTTCAACCCCTTTCCTCAAGGTTAGAAGGGAGGAAAGGGGAAGGGGAGGGAGGGAAGAACAAGAGGAAAATTACCCCTACCCCCAATTCCCCCCCCCCCTTTTAAATCCTCCCCATTTCAACCCCTTTCCTCAAGGTTAGAAGGGAGGAAAGGGGAAGGGAAGGGAAGGAAGAACAAGAGGAAAATTACCCCTACCCCCAATTTCCCCCCCCCCTTTAAATTCCTCCCCATTTCAACCCCTTTTCCTCAAGGGTGGAAGGGAAGAAAGGGGAAGAGGAAGGGGAAGGGAGGGAGGGAAGAACAAGAGGAAAATTACCCCTACCCCCAATTTCCCCCCCCCCTTTAAATTCCTCCCCATTTCAACCCCTTTTCCTCAAGGGTGGAAGGGAGGAAAGGGGAAGGGGAAGGGAGGGGAAGGAACAAGAGGAAAATTACCCACAGCTCGCCATTTCCCCATTTCAAGAGGAAGAGAGGGAAGGGAAGAACAAAAGGAAAATTACCCACAGCTCGCCATTTCCCTATTTCAAGAGGAAGAGAGGGAAGGGAAGGACACGAGGAAAATTACACACAGCTCGCCATTTCCCCATTTCAAGAGGAAGAGAGGGAGGGGAGGAACAAGAGGAAAATTACCCACAGCTCGCCATTTCCCCATTTCAAGAGGAAGAGAGGGAAGGGAGGGACAAGAGGAAAATTACCCACAGCTCGCCATTTCCCCATTTCAAGAGGAAGAGAGGGAAGGGAAGGACAAGAGGAAAATTACACACAGCTCGCCATTTCCCCATTTCAAGAGGAAGAGAGGGAGGGGAAGGAACAAGAGGAAAATTACCCACAGCTC
>NW_027213645.1:0-10000 GCF_042767895.1 Penaeus vannamei | reverse complement strand
GATAGATAATGACTCAGATCGAGCGGCCTGCAAACCCGCGACGAACAGGGCGATCCTGATCCCGACGAGGATGCCCAGAAGAAGACCCAGGCAGAGGCCATGGCGTCGCGACCGAGAGGATCGGCGGCCACTCGCCCATCATACAATATATTAAAGTGCGTGCAGGCTGTGGTAATTATGGCTCAGTGTAATTACGTAGCGAGTTGTGCGCGCCGAACGAGGCACAGTATTGCCACTAAAGGGGACAAGAGCAAGGGTGCCAGTGCAGGCTATGGCAACTGCAAATGGCATAAAGACGAGATTGCTGGCCCGCTGTCTGGGGCTTGTGGTTGGAGGGCGGGCGGGTTCCTGGTCGCTGGTTGTGGTGGTCGCTTTAGTAAGGTCGCTGCGATGCTGGTATTCTTTTTCTGTCCTTGTGTGTGTTTGTGTGTGGGGGGGAGGGGTATGTGTGTGAGCGTGTGTGTGTTATTCTCTCTCTATCTTTCTCTCTCTCTCTCACACGCACACACGCGCGCGCACGCACACACCTTCTTTTCTATATTCTCCCTCTGTCTCCTCCATCCTTCTCTGTTCCCCTCATCTCTCTTTTCTCTCTCTCTCTCTCTCTCTGTATCTATCTATCTCCTTCCTCTTTCCCTTATTCTCTCATTGTCTCCTCCCTCCACCTTTCTCTGTTTCCCTTTATTCATCCCTAACCCTTCCCCTTTCTCCCCTTCCCTCTTCCCTCCTCCTCCGCTTTTCCCTCCTTCCTCCCTCTTCCCTCCCCCCTCCTCACTTCCTCCTTTCCCAACCTATTCCATCAACACGTCACACTCCAAAAGCATGATATAAAGTACAAGTTACGATCACACTTACAATCAACCTTACGATCACACTTACTAACACCCTTACAATCACACTTACAATCACACTTACGATCATTCTTACGTTTACACTCGCCATTATGGTCGCTATGACGTCACCAATCACCCTGCTTCACACACCTTATAAAAACGCGAAAGATTACGACGCTCTTGCAACGGACGGGTGGAATATGTACGTTGGTTTCCTCTTCTTCTTCTCCTCTCTCTATCTCTCACTTTCTGTCTTCGTTCTCTTCTCTTCATTCCTCTCTTCTCATGCTCGTCTTCTCTATTTATCTATCATCATCTCTGTTCCTGCTCTCTCTCTCTCTCTCTCTCTCTCCCTCTCTCTTCTCTCTCTCTCTCTCTCTCTCTCTCTCTCTCTCTCTCTCTCTCTCTCTCTCTCTCTCTCTCTCTCTCTCTCTCTCTCTCTCTCTCTTCTTTCTCTCTCTATTCTCTCTCTCTCTCTCTCTCTCTCTCTCTCTCTAAAATCTCATTTTCTCTGTCTCTCTGTCTTACTCTCTCTCTCTTCTCTCTCTCTCTCTATCTTTGTCTCTCTCTCTGTCTGTCTTCTCTCATCTCTCTCTCTCTCTCATTTCCGTCCTCTGTCTCTCAGTCTATTTATCTCTCTCTCTCTCCTCTCTCTCTCTCTCTCTCTCTCTCTCTCTCTCTCTCCCTCCCTCCCTCCCTCCTCCTCTCTCTCTTTCTCTCTCTCTCTCTCTCTCTCTCTCTCTCTCTCTCTCTCTCTCTCTCTCAATTCTCTCTCTCAATCCTTCTTTCTATTTAAATACCTACCTACCTATCTACCTACCCATCTTACTATATATCTATCTATCTACCTATCTAACGATCTATCTATCTATCTACCTCTTCCTCTATCTGACTTTAATTCCATTTCGAAAGACTTATCTTACACGTGTTGTTTGATCATAAAAACGCAGAGAAAGCGAATTGACTAATGATTTACTCTGCTTAATATAGATCCGTGATATGTTAACAGATACGTCAAAGTGTAGATGTACGCGTGTGATACAGTGATGTACACATTGGAGACTTTGATGTGCACGTGTGATACAGTGATGTACACATGTGAAACTTTCATGTACACGTGTGATACAGTGATGTACACATGTGAAACTTTCATGTACACGTGTGATACAGTGATGTACACATGGGAAACTTTGATGTGCACGTGTGAAACTCTGATGTACACATGTGAAACTTTCATGTACACGTGTGATACATTGATGTATATATATGAACTCTGATGTATACATGTGACGCATTGATGTGCACATATGAAACACTGATGTAGACATATGATATGATAAACACATACGCGTACACAAAATACCCACAAGATATATAAATCGATACAGTGATAGAAAAATATAAATAAGCAGTTACATAAACAGATTTACGGATATACAGAGAAATAAACACATAACCATACAGACGAAGAGACACATAGATATAAACGCACAGCGGAAGAGACAGACAGACAGGTAGATAGATAAAAAACAGCATAAAAGACAGACAGACAGGTAGATAGATAAAGGAACAGCAGAAGAGACAGACCGACAGGTAGATAGATAAACAAACAGACGAAGAGACAGACAGATAAACGAAGAAACAGAGAAGCAAAATAAATAAACCGCTGTTCTCGTCGCTGAGTGACATAGATAACGTCGATGCAATTGCAGATCCGAAAGGGAAGACACAGACAGACATGTAGACAGATAAACAAACAGACGAAGAGACAGACAGACAGATAAACGCAGAAACAGAGAAGCAAAATAAATAAACAGCTGTTCTGTTCTCGTCGCTGAGTGACATAGATAACGTCGATGCAATTGCAGATCCGAAAGAGAAGACACAGACAGACAGGTAGACAGATAAACAAACAGACGAAGAGACAGACAGACAGATAAACGAAGAAACGGAGAAGCAAAATAAATTAACAGCTGTTCTGTTCTCATCGCTGAGTGACATAGAAAACGTCGATGCAATTGCAGATCCGAAAGGGAAGACACAGACAGACAGGTAGACAGATAAACAAACAGACGAAGACACAGACAGACAGATAAACGAAGAAACAGAGAAGCAAAATAAATAAACAGCTGTTCTCGTCGCTGAGTGACATAGATAACGTCGATGCAATTGCAGATCCGAAAGAGAAGACACAGACAGACAGGTAGACAGATAAACAAACAGACGAAAAGACAGACAGACAGATAAACGAAGAAACAGAGAAGCAAAATAAATAAACAGCTGTTCTCGTCGCTGAGTGACATAGAGAACGTCGATGCAATTGCAGATCCGAAAGGGAAGACACAGACAGACAGGTAGACAGATAAACAAACAGACGAAGACACAGACAGACAGACAGATAAACGAAGAAACAGAGAAGCAAAATAAATAAACAGCTGTTCTGTTCTCGTCGCTGAGTGTCATAGATAACGTCGATGCAATTGCAGATCCGAAAGGGAAGGTTGCAGTGCCTCTCTCAGCGGTATTACATACAGAGACAGTCCTTGCACATAAATCTCTTTGCCGTGTTGCCATTCTCTCTCAGGATTACAGACCAGTGTTCCCAGATGCGCAAAAAAAAAAGACTTGGGAATTAGTCTCGTGGGTTTATTTTGCACAGTATTGCCAAGTCGCGACCGCCGAGAAAGAGAGAGAGAGAGAGAAGAAAGAGAAAGATATATAGAAAGAGAGAGAGAGAGACAGACAGACAGAGAGAGAGAGAGAGAAGAAAGAGAAAGATAATTAGTAAGAGAGAGAGAGAGACAGACAGACAGAGAGAGAGGGAAGAAAGAGAAAGATATATAGAAAGAGAGAGAGAGGCAGAGACAGACAGAGAGAAGAAAGAGAAAGATATATAGAAAGAGAGAGAGAGGCAGAGACAGACAGAGAGAGAGAGAAGAAAGAAAAACATATATACAAAGAGAGAGACAGACAGAGAGAGAGAGTGAAGAAGAAGACAGAGAAGTATATATACAAAGAGAGAGAGACAGAAAAAGACAGAGAGAAAGAGAGAGAAGAAGAAAGAGAAGTATATATAGAAAGAGAGAGAGAGAGAGAGGAAAGGATAACGTAATAAAGCAATATCTGGGATATTAATAAATGCGTTTAAACATCGGATGCTGACATCCTCTATGGATCAGCTGACGGCAAAATCGATAAGATAGTGCGGATGATTGCTCAATTACCACGTTATATATATTTGTTTAATAAGAGCACGTAAGTAAGGTTCTTTATATCAAGGGTAGCTAATGAGAATGGGATTTTTTAGGGAAGTGGGGGAGGGAGGGGGGGTTGGGGAAGCAGTAATTCTGATAATAAAAGCGTAGGTGTTGGTGTTTGTGATTTACCGACGGTCTGTGTTCAGGTGAAGATGAGGAAATGCGAGTGTGTATTTAAGGAATCACAGTTGCGTAATCTTTTTTGTGTGTGTGTGTGTCTTTGTCTCTCTCTCTCTCTCTCTCTTCCCTTCTCGCGTTCATTCTTTTCCTCTCTTATTTCCTTGTTCTTTCTTTTCTTCATTTTTCTCTCTCCCTCTCTTTCTCTCTTTCTTCATCTCTCTCTCTTTCACTTTCTTGTTTTTCCTTTCTATTTCTCTCTCTTTCTCTCTTTCTTTCTTTCTCTCTCTCTCTCTCTCTCTTTCTCTCGTACTTGCTTGATCTCTCTCTATATATTTCTGGTTATTTATGCATTCTTCCATCTCTTTATCTGTTTGTCTGTCTCTCAATATATCTATTGATCATTTTAAGATCTATATGTGTATTTATCAATCACACCCCCACCCTCTCTTTCTTTCTCTTTCTCTTTCTCTTTCTATCCACTCTCTCTCTTTCTCTCTCTTTCTCTCTTTCTCTCTTCTCTCTCTCTCTCTCTCTCTCTCTCTCTCTCTCTCTCTCTCTCTCTCTCTCTCTCTCTCTCTCTCTCTCTCTCTCCCTCTGAATCTCTGTATGTGTATTTATCAACCTCACCCCCCCTCCCTCTCTCTCTCTCTCTCTCTCTCTCTCTCTCTCTCTCTCTCTCTCTCTCTCTCTCTCTCTCTCTCTCTCTCTCTCTCTCTCCCCTCCCTCCCTCCCCTCCCTCCCCTCCCTCCCTCCCCCTCCCTCCCCTCTCTCTCTCTCTCTCTCTCTCTCTATCTCTATCTCTCTATCTCTTTCTCTCTCTCTCTCTCTCTCTCTCTCTCTCTCTCCCTCCCTCTCCCTCCCTCCTCCCTCCCCTCCCTCCCTCCCTCTCTCTCTCTCTCCCTCCCCTCCTCCCTCCCCCCTCCTCTCTCCCTCCCTCCCGCTCTGTCCCTCCCTTCTCTCCCTCCCTCTCCCTCTATCCCTCCCTCCCTCCCTCCCTCCCCTCCCTCCCTCCCTCTCTCTCTCTCTCTCTCTCTCTCTCTCCCTCCCTCCCTCTTTCAGTTCTTCGCCCACGCACATTACATTGTGTCTGGACGTCCCCGTTGTACTTTATGAATCTGTAATAGCAGGGCAGAAGAGACAGAAAAGTGGAACAAAGCAGGGATGAAGAGAATGTTAAGATGTTAAATAAGTCTTGGAGATATGTTCGTGTTTTGTGTGAGAGGAGGGGAGAGAGAGAGGTAGAGAGAGAGAGAGAGTGGGAGAGACCGAGAGGGATGGAGGGAGGGAGGGGAGAGACGGATGGAGGGAAGGAGAGAGAGATGGAGAGGAGAGGAGGGAGAGAGAGGAGAGGGATGTAGAGAGACAGAGAGAGAGAGAGAGAGAGAGAGAGAGATGGAGGAGGAGGAGAGACAGAGACAGAGAAAGAGAGAGAGAGAGAGTATGAGAGAGATGGGGGGGGGGGTTATAAGTGTGGATATTTGTGTAAGTGCGTTTGCGTGTGTATGTTTTCAGATGGGTATCTACGTCTGTGTGTGCCTCTGTGTACACATGCGCGTCTGTAGATACTAGACTGATTGTAAGTCTGTGTGTACGTGCGTGGGTACTAGACTGATTGTATGTCTGTGTGTACGTGCGTGGGAGTGTGCGTTCCTAAAAGACATATCCACAATATGTTTCAGATGGATTATTCAGAATGCAAGACGGTATTACACGAGCTCCCTCCAGTCCCGTTTTCAGGTCCCCGGCCATAGTAGAGAAAAAAAAAAGGTATTCTTGTTATAGTAACAGAAGAATATCTTGCCCCGAAGGTGTAGGTTCCCGGAAGAGGGAGGAGAGGGGGAGGGGGAGGGTGTACTGGGAGAGGGGAAATGGAGAGCAATAGCAAATGAAGTTATGGAGTGAAATATTAATAGATGTGATGAATGTCAGACTGGGTTTCTCTTTCTTTCTTTCTCCCTCTCGCTCTCTCTCTCTCTTTCTCTCTCTCTCTCTGTCTGTCTCTCTCTCTCTATCTTTCTCTCTCTGTCTGTCTCTTTCTCTCTCTCTCTCTTTCTCTCTCTCTCTCTCTCTTTCCTTCTCTTGTTCTCCTTTCTCTTCCTCCTCTGTCTCTGTCTCTCTTTCTGTCTCTCTCTCTCTCTCACTTTCTGTCTGTCTGTCTGTCTCTCTCTCTCTGTCTGTCTGTCTGTCTGTGTGTGGTGTGTGTGTAGTGAAACATGTGTGTGTGTGTCTCTCTCTCTTTCTCCTCTCTCTCTCTCTCTCTCTCTCTCTCTCTCTCTCTCTCTCTCTCTCTCTCTCTCTCTATCTATCTATCTCTATCTCTCTCTTTCTTTTCTAACCCTCCCTCCCTCTCTCTCTCTCTCTCTCTCTCTCTCTCTCTCTCTCTCTCTCTCTCTCTCTCTCTCTCTCTCTCTCTCTCTCTCTCTCTCTCTTTCCTCCCTCCCTCCTCTCTCTCTCTCTCTCTCTCTCTCTCTCTCTCTCTCTCTCTCTCTCTCTCTCTCTCTCTCTCTCTCTCTCTCTCTCTCTCTCTCTCTCTCTCTCTCTCTCTCCTTCTCTCTGCCCCACTCTCTCTCTCTCTCTCTCTCTCTCTCTCTCTCTCTCTCTCTCTCTCTCTCTCTCTCTCTCTCTCTCTCTCTCTCTCTCTCTCTCTCTCTCGCTCTCTCTCTCTCTCTCTCTCTCTCTCTCTCTCTCTCTCTCTCTCTCTCTCTCTCTCTCTCTCTCTCTCTCTCTCTCTCTCTCTCTCCTTCTCTCTGCCCCACTCTCTCTCTCTCTCTCTCTCTCTCTCTCTCTCTCTCTCTCTCTCTCTCTCTCTCTCTCTCTCTCTCTCTCTCTCTCTCTCTCTCTCTCTCTCTTTCTCTCCTTCTCTCTGCCCCACTCTCTCTCTCGCTCTCGCTCTCTCTCTCGCTCTCGCTCTCTCTCTCTCTCTCTCTCTTTCTCTCTTTCTCTCTCTCTCTCTCACTCTCTTTCTCTCTCTCTGTGTGTGTGTGTGTGTGTGTGTGTGTGTGTGTGTGTGTGTGTGTGTGTCTGCCTCTCTCTCTCTCTCTCTTTCTCTCCACCTAAAAGAAAAAAGAAAGAATGAAAGAAAAGAGAACAGGGTCCCGTGAACAAACTGCAAAGGCTATTCTACAGGCTTGTATAGAGAAGGAAGGGAGGAACTAGGAAGCAAAAAATAATAATAAAAACGATAAATAAAAGAAATAGAGAAAAAGAAAAAAAGGCAGAAAAAAAATATTGAATGGATCGGCAAGATATACATCAATGATAAGTATATAAAAAAGATGAGAAAGAAAGGAAAAGAATTAAAGAAAAAGAAGGATAAAATAGTATATCGAATAGAAGGAAAGGAGAAAAAAATATTGAATGGATCGGCAAGATATACATCAATGATAAGTATATACAAAAAAAGAATTGAGAAAGAAAGGAAAAGAAATAAAGAAAAAAAGAAAAATAGTATATTGAATAGATCGACAAGGAATGGAGGGACAGATGCCGTGTCATAGTCTTTCCTTCACAAGAAAAATGACAGAATATTTAGCTTTCAATATTGTTAGTTAGAGAATCCTTTTTGTACACTGATGAGAGACGTTAAATAGACAGAAATAGATGATATGGTGATAAAAATATACTTACACAAATAAGGAGATAAATAGATAGTTACACAAATATATGAATGAAAAGCTAAGTGAATGAAAATGTTAAACAGACAGAAACAGATAATAATATTATGTTTTACTATAAATAGATAGAAATACAAATATATGAATGAAAACGTTAAACAGACAGAAATAGACAATAATAAATAGATAGTTAAATAATAAATAATAAATAGATAAATAATAAATAGATAGTTACACAAATATATGAATGAAAAGCTAAATGAATGAAAACGTTAAAAAGACAGAAACAGATAATAATATTATGTTTTACTATAAATAGATAGTGACACAAATATATGAATGAAAACGTTAAACAGACAGAAATAGATAATAAGGTAATAAAAAGATAATTACACAAATATATGAATGAAAAGCTAAATGAATGAAAATGTTAAACAAACAGAAACAGATAATAATATGTGTTACTATAAACAGATAGTAACACAAATATATGAATGAAAAGCTAAATGAATAAAACCGTTAAACAGACAGAAACAGATAATGATCATATATTTTACTATAAAAAGATAGTAACGCAAATATATGAATGAAAAGCTAAATGAATGAAAACGTTAAACAGACAGAAATAGATAATAATATTATGTTTTACATAAATAGATAGAAACACAAATATATGAATGAAAACGTTAAATAGACAGAAATAGATGATAAGGTAATAAAAAGATAATTACACAAATATATGAATGAAAAGCTAAATGAATGAAAACGTTAAACAGAAAGAAACAGATAATAATATTATGTTTTACTATAAATAGATGGTAACACAAATATATGAATGAAAACGTTAAACAGACAGAAATAGATAATAAGGTTATAAAAAAGATAATTACACAAATATATGAACGAAAAGCTAAATAAATTAAAACGCTAAAAAGACAGAAACAGATGATAATGAGATAAATAGATAGTAACACAAATATATGAACGAAAAGCTAAATGAATAAAAACGTAAAACAGACAGAAATAGACAATAAGGTTTTAAAAAGATAATTACACAAATATATGAACGAAAAGCTAAATAAATAAAAACGCTAAAAAGACAGAAACAGATAATAATGAGATAAATAGATAGTAACACAAATATATGAATGAAAAGCTAAATGAATGAAAACGTAAAACAGACAGAAATAGATAATAAAGTTTTAAAAAAGATAGTTACACAAATATATGAAGGAAAAGCTAAATGAATGAAAACGTTAAACAGACAGAAACAGATAATGATATTATGTTTTACTATAAATAGATAGTAACAGAAATTTATGAATGAAAAGCTAAATGAATAAAAACGTGAAAAAGACAGAAATGGATAATAAGGTTATATAAAAGATAATTACACAAATATATGAACGAAAGGCTAAATAAATAAAAACGCTAAAAAGACAGAAACAGATAATAATGAGATAAATAGATAGTAACACAAATATATGAATGAAAAGCTAAATGGATGAAAACGTTAAACAGACAGAAACAGATAATGATATTATGTTTTACTATAAATAGATAGTAACGCAAATATAAGAATGAAAAGCTAAATGAATAAAAACGTGAAAAAGGTTATAAAAAAGATAATTACACAAATATATGAACGAAAAGCTAAATGAATAAACACGCTAAAAAGACAGAAACAGATAATAATGAGATAAATAGATAGTAACACAAATATATGAATGAAAAGCTAAATGGATGAAAAACGTAAAACAGACAGAAATAGATGATAAGGAGATAAATAGATAGTTACAGAAATATACAAATGAAAAGCAATATGAATAAATATACACAGTGGCTTGATGATTGATGAAATAGATAACTGAGTTGATCTCTAATCTTTACAAAGCGAGAAATAATAGATAGGAAAGCGTCTCATATTCATACTGGGCTTGAGAAATGCGCAGAGTTGAGTAAAGAGATGATGAATAATTATCCTTATCCATCTTCCTTATTCATCAAGGTCTTTTCTTCCAGGAGATAACTTTTAGATATAAAAAACAAAAAACTTTTGATAGATGTGTGACCTGATCTCCGGTGGCGGGGAATCTGATACGAGGTCAACTTGGCTATGCGGAAAGGTCAAGGAAAGATTAAGAAAGTTCAAAGAGAGATTAAGAAACGGTCAAAA
>NW_027213644.1:2500-5000 GCF_042767895.1 Penaeus vannamei | reverse complement strand
TTCCACCTCACCCCACCTCCCTCCCCATCACTACCCCACCACCTCACCATCACCTCACCCCACACCACCTACCCACACCACCACCTCACACACCGCCCGCCCCCAACCATTCTTTCTACCACCCACCCCCATCAACCACTTCCACTTCCCACCTCACTTTCCCTCACTTCACCGCCCCCCATATACCACCCCATAACTTTCGAACCCGCACGCCCACAAGCTCAGCGGGAATCGGCCCTCATTCCTCAGCCACGTCGAAGGGAAAATGTAGAAATCGGGCGTGGATGAGGCTCGTAAAGTGGGGGAACCGGCTGACGGGCGCCCTCTCGCGGAAATCGAGTCTCGAAGCTGGGGGTGTGGGAGTGTGTGGGTAAGCAAGTGAGAGGGGGTGAGAGGGGGTGAAGGGGGAAGGAGGGGGCAGGGTGAGGGTTGAGAGGGGGAGAGGGGTGTTGAGGATGGGGATGTGAGGAGGGAGGAGGAGGAGGGTTGAGAGGGGGGAGAGGGGGAAGGAGGAGGGGATGAGGGGGAAGGAAAGGGGTTTGGAGAGGATGTGGGTGAGGAAGGAGGAGGGGGTTTGGAGAGGGGGAAGAAGGGCAGGTGGGGGTAGGGAAGAAGGGGGGTAGGTTGGAGGAGGGGTTGAGAGGGGGAGAGGTGGAAGGTGCTGAGGGTAGGGGGAAGGAGGGGGTTGAGAGAGGGAGAGGAGGTAGGGAAGGAGGTTTTGAGAGGGAAGAGCAGGTAGGGCAGGGGGAGGGAGGAGATAGGGATGGTTGGGGAAGGAAGGAGAGAGGAGGGATGTGAGGGGGAAAGGGAAGTAAGGCTGAGAGGGGGGAGGGGTGAGGGGAGGAGGGGCTGAGATGAAGGCAAGAGGGGTAGGGGGAAGGAAGGAAGGGAGATTGAGATTGGAGAGGAAGAAAGGATAGAAGAGGGGGAAGGAAAAGAGGAGAGGAGGAAGAGGAAGGAAACGGAGAGAGGGCAGGGGGTAGAAGGAGAGGGAGAGGGGGAATAAAGGGAAAGAGGGGAGGGGAGAGGGATTTAGAGAGGGAGAGGAAAGAAGGATAGGGAGCAGGGGGAAATAAAGGGGAGAGGGGAGAGGAGAAGAGAGGAACGGAGAGAGGGCAGGTGGAAGCAGAGGGAAAGGGAGAGGAAAGAAGGAGAGGGAGAGGAGGAAGGAGAGGGAGAGGGGGGAGGGGGCAGGGGCCACGGATGAGGCACCGAATAACTTCACGAAGAGAGGTCAATGGAGAACTTCCTTCGTTATTATCATTTAGTTGAGTTGCTTGTTATTGTGTTGAAAGTTATGAGATCATGATTCATAACTACACAAAAGGATGATGATGATGGTGATAATGATGATGATGAGGAGGAGAAGGGGGATAATGATAGTAATGATGATGGTGATAATGATGATGATGATGAGGAGGAGGAGGAGAAGGGGGATAATGATAGTAATGATGATGGTGATAATGATGATGATGAGGAGGAGGAGGAGAAGGGGGATAATGATAGTAATGATGATGGTGATAATGATGATGAGGAGGAGGAGGAGAAGGGGGATAATGATAGTAATGATGATGATGATAATGATGATGATGAGGAGGAGAAGGGGGATAATGATAGTAATGATGATGGTGATAATGATGATGAGGAGGAGGAGGAGGAGGAGAAGGGAGATAATGATAGTAATGATGGTGATAATGATGATGATGATGAGGAGGAGGAGGGGGATAATGATAGTAATGATGATGGTAATAATGAAAATGGTGATGATGATGAGGAGGAGGAGAAGGGGGATAATGATAGTAATGATGATGGTAATAATGAAAATGGTGATGATGATGAGGAGGAGGAGGGGGAGATAATGATAGTAATGATGATGGTGATAATGATGATGATGAGGAGGAGGAGGAGGAGAAGGGGGATAATGATAGTAATGATGATGGTGATAATGATGATGATGAGGAGGAGGAGGAGGAGAAGGGGGATAATGATAGTAATGATGATGGTGATAATGATGATGATGATGATGAGGAGGAGGAGAAGGGGGATAATGATAGTAATGATGAGGGTGATAATGATGATGATGAGGAGGAGGAGGAGAAGGGGGATAATGATAGTAATGATGAGGGTGATAATGATGATGAGGAGGAGGAGGAGGAGAAGGGGGAGATAATGATAGTAATGATGATGGTGATAATGATGATGAGGAGGAGGAGGAGGAGAAGGGAGATAATGATAGTAATGATGGTGATAATGATGATGATGATGAGGGGGAGGAGGAGGAGGAGAAGGGGGAGATAATGATAGTAATGATGATGGTGATAATGATGGTGATGAGGAGGTGGAAAAGGGGGATAATGATAGTAATGATGATGGTGATAATGATGATGATGAGGAGGAGGAGAAGGGGGATAATGATAGTAATGATGATGATGATGAGGAGGAGGAGGTGGAAAAGGGGGATAATGATAGTAATGATGATGATGAGGAGGAGGAGGAGGTG
>NW_027213643.1:65000-67500 GCF_042767895.1 Penaeus vannamei | reverse complement strand
GCATAGCGGTTTAGTGTTTAAAATGTATGTTTATAGCATAAAACTCTTCAGAAAGAGGTCATGGCCCTTGCCAGATCGCATGAGGTACTCTCTCCATCTTCTCCTTCCCTCCCTCCCCCTTTCAATATCCCCTCCCATCCCTCCTCTCCCTCCTCCCTTCTCCCTCTCTCTCCTGTCCTCCCCTATCCCTTCCCCCATCCCTCCCCCCTCCCCCAGCAACCACTTAGTCCCCTCACAACTTCTCCTCCCCTCTCTTCTCTCCCCCCCCCCCCCCTCCCCTCCCTTCTCCCTCTCTCTCCTGTCCTCCCCCCGCCCTCCTCTCTCCCCTCCCCCAGCAACCACTTAGTCCCCTCACAACTTCTCCTTCCCTCTCTTCTCTCCCCCTCCTCTCTTCTCTCCCCCTCCCCTCCCTTCTCCCTCTCTCTCCTGTCCTCCCCCCGCCCTCCTCTCTCCCCTCCCTGCAGTATATGAATGACAAGGCCGACTGACACCTTCCACGTAGTATATGAATGACAGGGATGATTGACAGGCCCACCCAAGCACTCAATCACTCCCTCCCTTTCCATACCCTCCCTCCTCCCCCGTCATTTCCTTTCCCACCCCTTCATCTCCTTTCCTCTTCCTTCCTCATATCCTTTCCCGCTCCCCCCTCATCTCCTTTCCTCCTCCTCCCTCATATCCTTTCCCCCTCCCCCCTCATCTCCTTTCTCCCTCATCTCGATCTCCCTTTTCTCTCCCTACCCCCCCCTCATTTCCTTTCCTTCTCCACCCTCATCTCTCCTTTCTCCCTCTCCTCTCATTTTCTTTCCCGTTCCCCTCCCTCATCTCCTTTCCTCCTCCTCCCTCATCTCTCCACCTCCCCTTTCTCATCTACTCTCCCCTCCCTCCTCCCATCTCATCTCTTTCCTTTCCTCCTCCTCCCTAATCTCCTCTCCTTCTCCCCCTCTCATCTACTCTCCCCTCCCCTTCATCTCTTTCTCCTTCTCCCCCCCTCATCTCCTTTTCCCCTCCCCTCTCATATCCTCTCCTTCTCCTTCCTCATCTCCTCAACCCCCTCCCCATAATCTTCTCTCCTTCTCCCCTCCCATCTCCTTTCCCCTCCCCCCCTCATCTCCCTTTCCCCTCCCCCCCCTCATTTCCTCTCCTCCTCTCCTCCCTCATCTCCTCTCCCCCTCCCTCTCAAGTCCTTCTTTCTTTCCCTCCCTTTCCTTGTACTCAGCCCTAAGTCACCCTAGAAGGTTGAACTTGGCAATCGTGTGTGAGGTATTTCTTGTTCTCCTTCCTTCCCTCCTACCCACTATCTTCTCCCTTCTCTTTCTCCTCCCTCTTGTTCTTCCTTCTCTCTCTCCTCTCCTTTTCCCGGTTCCTTCTCGCGTCCCTCTTGTCTCTCTTTCCACTTCATTTCCCTTTTCCTTCTCTCTCATCTCATTTTATCCATTACCTTCTCTCCTCACATTTCCCCTTCACTCTCATTTCACAGATTCCCTATCTCTCCTCTCATTTTCCCCTTTCCTTCTATCCCATTCCATATCGCCCTTTCCCTCTCCACTCTCATTTTATTCTTTCCTTCTCTCTCGTTTCGTTTCGTCCCTTCTCTCTGTTTCCTTTCTTTTCCTCCTTCTCTTTTCACCCCTTCCTCTATCCTTATTCTAATCTTTTCTTCTCGTTCCCCTTTTTCTCTTCTGTTATTCCTTCCTTCTTTCTCCCTAGCGGTCTTTCCACTTTTCCGTTCTTCCCCTCCCCCCCCCTATTCCTCCATTTTCCCTCTTTCTATATTTTTCCTTTTCATTCTCCCTCTTTCTGAATTTTCCCTTTTCCTCCGCTCTCCCTCTTTCTATATTTCCCTTTTTCTTCTCCTCCCTATTCCCACCTCCTGAGACAGGCAGGCCGAAGGAGAAAGAAAGAAAGAAGTGGTCAGATTATATCCGTCATAACAAAAAAAAAAAAAAAAAAAAAAAAAAGCTGAAGAACGTGTGTGTGACATGTTCTACCAAACCAAGGTTGTACAGCATAGCCATTCGACACGTGCAGATTTTTTTTTCTCCCTCCCAACGTCAAATTGTACACTATTCTTTTATTCAAGGTTTCTACCCTGCCATATTCGCCAAAACACCTGTAATACCTTTCGTCGCAGCATAATTATCCGGGGTTGTACATTGTACACTTGAGGGTTGGAACACAGTGCAGGGAGGGATTGGGGGGGGGGGGGGGGGGGGGGGGGGTGCGGAAAGGGAAAACAGAGGGAGGGAGAGAGAGATAGAGTGGGGTGGGGGAGAGGTAGATAGAGAGAGAGAGAAACCGACAGACAGAATGAGAGAGAAAGAGACAGGAAGACAAACCAGACAAAATGCGAGAGAGAGAGAGAGAGATGAGAGAGAGAGAGAGAGAGAGAGCGAGAGAGAGAGAGAGAGAGAGAGAGATAGCGAGAGAGACCGAGAGAGAGCGAGAGAGAGAGAGAGAGAGAGAGAGAGAGAGAGAGAGAGAGAGAGAGAGAGAGAGA
>NW_027213643.1:50000-60000 GCF_042767895.1 Penaeus vannamei | reverse complement strand
TCGTGCACATCTAAGCTTTATAATAACATCACTAAATCTCCTGTACCTAACAAAATAATGAAGATAAAGTGATAACATGCACAATAAATAAACATATAGGTAGCAAAGGAGCCGATAACACTATACTTAATTACGAATGAGTAATCACAAAAGATGCTAATGAAGGGGAGACTATAAATTAAAGAGCATTCAAGGTCATTAACTTTTTTTTTTTTTAATGTTCATTCTCCTTCTTATCGCCTCTCCCTCTCTTCTTATTTCATCTTATTTCTTTACCCTTTCTTTACCTCTCTTTTTTTTTCTTAAACTATTATCTGTTTTTTCTTCTTTCTCTTTCTCTTTCGTCTCCCTTTTCCCTATTCTTTATCATAATCCATTACTTCTTCCTTCTTCCTTTGTAAATACTATTCTTACCCTTATTCGCCTCCCTCCTCCCCCCCCACTTTTGTGGTTCCTTTTCTTTTTTTTTTTAGCCAGGAGGAGGAGGAGGAGGAAGAGGAGGAGGAAGAGGAGGAGGGGGAGGTGGAGGGGGAGGAGGAGGAGGAGGAGGAGGAGGAGGAGGAGGAGGAGGAGGGAGGGGTGGAAGTGGAGGGTGGAGAGGTGGAGGGGGAGAGGAGGAGAGGAGGAGAGAGAGGGAGGAGGAGGAGGAGGAGGAGAGGGAGAGGGGAGGAGGAGGAAAGAGGAGGAGGAGGAGAAGGTGGAGGGAGAGGAGGGAGAGGAGGAGAGGGAGGTTGAGGGGGAGGAGGAGGAGTGAGGAGGGGAGGAAAGTGGAGAGGAGGAGGAGAGAGGAGGAGTGAGGAGGAGGAGGAGGAGGAGGAGGGTGGAGGGGGGGGAGGGGAGGAGGACGAGGAGGAGGAGGAAGCAGGAGGAGCAGGGCGTGGGGGGAGGAAGAGAGGAGCAGAGGTTGAGGGAAGAGGGAGGACGAGGAATGAGGAGGAAGAGGGAGTGGGAGGAGGAGGAGGAGGTGAGTGAGGAGAGGGGAGAGGGAGGAGGGACGAGGAGGGAGGGGAGGAGCAGGAGGCGGTAGTGGAGAGGAGAGAGAGGAGGTTGGAGGGGGAAGGGGAGGACAGACGAGGACGAGGAGGAAGAGGAGTGGGAGAGGAGGAGGGAGGAGGGAGGAGGAGTGGAGGGGAGGACGAGGAGGAGGAGGGGAGGAGGAGAGGAGGAGGAGGAGGAGGAGGAGGAGGAAGAGGGAGAAGGAAGCTAGGAGTAGGGGGCGGAGGAGGAGGGAGGAAGCTGTTAGGGAGGGGGCGGCGGAGGAGAAGAGGGAAGAGAGGAGGAGGAGGAGAAGAAGGAGAAGGAGGAAGAGGTGGGAGGGAATGAGGAAGAGGTGTAAATAGAGGATTGAGGAGGGGAGGAGGAGAAGGTGGAGGGGAAAGAGCGAGAACATGAGGAGGGGAAGGGGAAGGAGTGGGAAGGAGGGGGAAGGAGGAGTAGGAGGATGAGGAGGAGAGGTGGGGTGGGGGGGGGGGAAGAGGTATAAACCCTTCTTGTCCCGAACCCCCAGCACTTCTTCAGCATTCGATCTCGTAATCTTCTGCAGCTAAGATTTAAGAGCCATTGTTCCTCTTAACTCTTCTCTTCTCCTTCTCTCTCCGTTTATCAATCTATCTTTCTCCCTCCCTCTCTTTCTTTACTTTTTTTTGTCTATTCGTCTGTCTCTCCCTTTCTCTCTCTCTCTCTCTCTATCTATCTCTCTCTCTCTCTTTTTACTTCTCTGTCTGTCTTTCTCTAGCCATCTATATCTCTATCTACCTATATTTTTTCTCTCCACCTCTCTCTCTTTATCTATTTCTTTTTTTGCTCTCTCTCATCCACATCCACATTATTAATCTCCTTCGTTATCATTGTCCCTCCCTTCTCTTTACTCTCTTTTCATGAATGTACATATTTTCTCCTTTTTATACGCTTTCTCTGTATCTTCTCTTTCCATTTTCTCTCTCTCACTTCTTCCTTCTCCTATCCCTTTCCCCATCCTCAACAGTGTCTTCTCAGGTAAGCAAATTTGTGCTTTAAAGTAATATCTTTCATATCCTCATATTTAATTCCTTTATCCAAAATCCTTTTTATCTTTTTATCCTTCCTTTATCAAACTTCCTTCAATTCAAGAGTAATTTCTCAAGAACGCAAATGATTTAAATACACACTAACTTCTTCTACCGCATCTCCCTTCCTCCTTCAATTAATATAATTTTCCATTCCTTATCTTATCTTCGTATCTCTTCCCCTCCCCCCCCCTATAAGAAGAAGAGTCTGGGGGATGGGGGGTGGGGGTGGGAGTAGGGGAAGGGGTGGGGTTTGGGAGTAGGGGGAAGAAGGTGAAATTGGGTGTGGGAGTAGGGAGCAGCAGGAGTGGGGGTGGGAGTAGGGAGGAGGGTGGACTTTGTTTATGCGATATACTAAAATCACTGGAGAAACATGGCCATCTGATACATGATTTGGGAGAGGAAGGGGGGTGTATGGGGAGGGGGTGCTTAGGAGGGGGGAGAAGGGAGGGAGTGAGGGGTATGGGTAATGGGAGGGAGGGGAAAGAGGAAGGGGGGGGAGAGGAATGAGGAAAGGAGGAAGAGGGAGGAGAGAATGTGGTATGGGGAAGGAAGGAGGGAAGGAGAGGGGAGAGACAGGTATGAGGAAGAGGGAGGGGAGAATGAGGTATGGGGAGGGAGGAAGGGGAGTTGAGAGAGGTGTGGAGAGGGGAAATAGGGAGAGGATGGGAAAAGGGGAAGGAAGAGTACGTATGAGGAAAGAGGAGAGATGGGAGGGACAAGTGGGGGAGAGGGAGTAGGAAAGGAAGGGGTAGCGAGAGGGGAAGACTAAATGAGGGAAAGGAAAGACGAATGGGGGAAGAGGGAAGAGGCTGGGGAATAGAAGAAGAGGGATAAGAAGGAAGGAAGGGACGGATAGGGAAAATGGGAAGAGGAGGGAATGATGATAAAAGGTAGAAGAAAGGGAGGGGTGGATAAGGGAATGGGAAGAGGAAAGAAAGTGGGAGATAATGGGGAGGGGGAGGAAGAGAATGGAAGGTATGGGAAAGGGGAAAAGGGAAGAGAGGGACGAAGAAGGGAAAAGGAAGAAGAAGGAGTAAATGGGAGAGAAAAGAGAGCAATTAAAAAAGGGAAAGGAAAGGTCGAAGGGAGAAAGAAGGGGGGGAAATAATAAAAAAATGAATAAAATAAAATGAGGAGAAAGGAGGAAGAGAGGGTTTGGAACGAATGAGAAAAGAGGAAGAGTCAAAGGAAGAAAATATAGGAGAGGGAGAATAAAGGAAGAGAGGAAGGTAGGTGAGAAGGAGAGGGGGAGGGGGAGGTGGAGGGAGGGATACATGACGTAAATATCAAGGGGGAGGGACATTACCTGTAACTGTACTTGTGCGGTTGTACCCTTTCAACTCTAGAAGGGGTCAGGGGGAGAGGGGAGGGGAGGGAGGGGAGGGGGAGGAGGTTAGAATCCGGGAGGGGAGAGAGAAGAGGTGGGGAGGGGGATGTATAGAATCGGGAAAGGTGGGAGGGGAGGGGAGGCTTAGAATCCGGAGGAGAGGGAGGTGGGAGGGGGGAGAGGGGAGGGAGGAGGAGGAAGCTTAGAATCCGGGAAAGGGGAGGAGGAGGTGGGAGGGGAATGGGGAGGGAGGGGAAGGGAGAGGGGAGAAGGGGAGGCATAGAATCCGGGAGGGGGAGAGGGAAAGAGGAAGGGGGGAGGCCTAGAATCCGGGGAGGGGGTGGGGATGGGGGAGGGAAGGGGGAGACTTAGAATCCGGGAGGTGGGGGGGGAGGGGAAAGGCTTAGAACCCGGGAGGGAAGAGGGCTTAGAACCCGGGAGAGCAAGGGGAGGCCCAGAATCCGGGAGGGGAGAGGGGGGAGGGAGGCTTAGGAACCCGGGAGGGGAGTGGAGGGAGGCTTAGAACCCGGGAGGGGGAGTGGAGGGAGAACCTGGGAGGGGGGAATGAAATGGGGAGGCTTAGAACCTGGGAGGGGAAGGGGGAGGCTTAGAATCCTTGAGGGCGAGGGATTGGACAGAAGGTAAAGGGGAGGGGGTTAAGTATTGGAGTAAGCGGAGGGGGAGTCAGAACGAAAGGTAGGGGGAGGGGGCGGGCCGGAGGGTAAGGGGGGGGGTTAGCAGTAGCAATAGGGGGGGGGACCTAACACCCCTGCATATCCGGGTGAGTACACTTTTTTTTTTTTTTTTTTAGCTTAATTATCATTATAATCACATTTCTTACTATCGTGCGAAGGAAGGGATCAAGGGATAATGAAAATATATTGCCGGGAAGTGTTTCGTATTTGACCTCATGTGTTGTGAAGATGAAATCGAGCATTAAATCACAAAACTGTAATATTTTACAAAGTACACAATAAATACACATGTACCGTAACATTGTGGACTGTGTAATTTTTCACTATGGCAGATGGAATTAATTTAGAATAGCACACGAGAATACTAAGAGAGAGTCTAAAAAGTAATATTTTGTTGATAATTTCGCCAAAATTTGAAAAGCTGATGAGTATAAGGTTTTGAATTACTTTAAAGGTATAAAGGCAAGCAACACGCACACACATAATCACACACATGCACATACACACACACACAAACACACACACACACAAATACACACAAACACACACACACAAATACACACATACACACACACATAAACACACACACAAACAAACAAATACACACGCACACAAACAAACACACACACGTACACAAACAAACACACACACACAGACACACACACAAACACAAATACACACAAACGCACACACACACCATCAAACGCACAACCGGTAAACCTTCTACACATTTTTTTCTTCTTTTTTTTTTTTTTTTTTTTACCTCCCTAATCAAAATGTCAAACCACACTTTGTCATTACCCCCTCCCCCCCCATCCTCCACCTATTTCACACTCCCTAACATACATAATAATCCGATTGTCTTAATATTCGTCGCCTCTCTCGTTACGTCCCAGTGGCCATGTTATCAGCGCCGAGAATGGCACCCGGATCTAAAGCACGTGATATGTCAGGGTTACATAATATAGAATTTTGCCATATTGATGAAGACGGCCAACGATTCTTTGGATTTCTTGTTATATGGACTAATGATTCATAATGATCTTTCTAATCATGGGATTGAAGAAGTGTTGAAAGCCCCCCCCCCCCACTCTTCTCTCTCTCTCTCTCTCTCTCTCTCTCTCTCTCTCTCTTCTCTCTCTCTCTCTCTTCCTCTCTCTCTCTCTCTCTCTTTCTTTCTTTCTCTCTTTCTCTCTCTCTCTCTCCCTCTCTCTCTCTCTCTCTCTCTCTCTCTCTTTTCTCTCTCTCTCTCTCTCTCTCTCTCTCTCTCTCTCCTCTCTCTCTCTCTCTCTCTCTTTCTTTCTCTCTCTCTCTCTCTCTCTCTCTCTCTCTCCTCTCTCTCTCTCTCTCTTCTCTTTCTCTCTCTCTTTCTCTCTCTCTCTCTCTCTCTCTCTCCTCTCTCTCTCTCTCTCTCTCTCGCTCTTTCTCTTTCTCTTTCTTCTCTCTCTCGCTCTTTCTCTTCTCTCTTTCTCTCTCTCTCTCTCTCTCTCTCTCTCTCTCTCTCTCTCTCTCTCTGTCTCTCTCTCTCTCTCTCTCTCTCTCTCTCTCTCTCTCTCTCTCTCTCTTTCTTTTTTTTTCTTTGATAATGATGAGGTAAGACATTCTTGCGCAACCGAACCGTATAGAACTTGTTTTTCATTTGCATGTGCAATTAGCAAGCAGTAGCTAAGTAGAAATTAATAATTATCTGAGCCCCTTGAATATCTTAGAAGAAAGTTGTACCGTATAAAAAAGGAAGAAAAAATATTATAAAAAATAATAAAGTGAATGAGATGAAGAGTAATAACTAAAAGAAGATGGAAAGGGAAGTGAAAGAATATGAAAATGATTATACCAATGATAAAGGAAGAAAATAAGAACAGATAAGAAGAGATAGAAGAGAACGAGGAAGATGGGACAAAGAAAATACTGATAAAAAATTAAAATATTTCGAAGGTCGAAAAAAGGCAAAAAAAAAAAAATAATAATAATAAATAAAAAAAAAGAACAGAAAGAAGGAAACGTCAAGACAAAGAAAATTGTAAAAGTAAAAGAGGAAAGAAGAAAAAAAAAACAATAGATTATATGTGTATAATGATAAAGAACAGAAATCTGAAACAAAGCAGATGGAAAAGAATTTAAAATCTTTCCACTCTCTATGATAAAGGCCCCCCTTACCCCCCCCCCCCTCTCCTTCTTTCCTCTTTTCCATCTCACTGAAATTGTTATTGATGTCTCTCTCTTCTCTCCTCTACTTTATCTTTATCTTTTCCTACTCTCTATTTCTCTCTCTCTCTCTCTCTCTCTCTCTTTCTCTCCTCTCTTATCTCTCTTTCCCTATCCTTCTCTCTCTCTGTCTATCTTTCTGCCTCTCTCTCTCTCTCTCTCTCTCTCTCTCTCTCTCTCTCTCTCTCTCTCTCTCTCTCTCTCTCTCTCTCTCTCTCTCTCTCTCTCTCTCTCTCCCTCTCTCTCTCTTCCTCCTTCCCTCTCACTCACTCACTCACTCACTCACTCACTCACTCACTCACTCACTCACTCACTCACTCACTCACTCACTCACTCTCTCTCTCTTCCTCCCTCCCTCCCTCTCTCTCTCACTCTCTCTCTCTCTCTCTCCTCCTTCCCTTTAATTTTTCTGGAGAAAGGGAAGGAGGATAGAGTGAATGAAGAAAGATATAATGAAGTGAATATCATGTAATAGATGGGTGATGTAAATAGAGAAAAAAAATATATAGCCTATACCAATTCATAACGATTAGTAATAATGATAATTAAAAGAAATAGGGATGATGGTCAGGAAGGTAATGGTGATGATAGACATGATTCTATCACAGTAATCAATTAATGGTTCATCATCGTCGGGTACCGCTTTCGATGGTAGCATTGCCCCTCTATGGTAATAGAAGCCTTTTTTTTTTTTTTTTTTAATCTAACTCACTTGTTTATGTTTGTCTGCCACTTACCTTTTGGCTTGTCTTTCCTCTTATTGATTCTTTATGCCTCTCTTCCTCAGCACTTATGCGTGTGGGTGTGTGGTATCTTGCATGCAAAATTTTCCGATATTGTCACCTTCTCCCAACGATTGCCGCAATTGTGCGATGTGAATACACAGGAATCCTACATTGCCGTTATACGAAATATTCTCCCTACGACCCCCCCTCAAAAAAAAAAAAAAAATGATAATAAAAAAATAAAAAGATAGTAATAATAATAATAAAAAATAAAAGATGTTTCATTTCCACAAAAAATACTCGTCCTAATCCTCCATTATCCAAAGTCATGTCTGAATGTTATCATTTCTTACTATTAGAACTCTAAGAAGTTATGTAAATGATATTTCTTCCTTCAATTTTCTATCTGTTTTGCCGCCACGTAATATCATGTTTAGATAAGTAAGCTAATTTTCTTTACCTCCTTCTAGTCTACTGGCTTTGTCTTTGGCATATCTAAAGGGAATAATGCTAATTATAGTACTAAAGACCTTCTCTTGGTACATGTTCTTAACAGACTATGTATAGAGATAGAATAACACAATACAATGACTTCTGATTTCCACTTCCATCACCGTTCAATCACTGATTTCATTGCTAATTATTCTTGTTGTAATATATTTCCAATAGTATAAATAGCTTTATTTATCTGTTTACTTATCTGTTTAGTATTATTTTAAGTTCTTTTCCTCCTTATTTTGCAGCTCGGGAGGAGTTTCATGCTGTACACTGTCGAACGCTTTTGCATAGTAGACTTGTAGACACGTAGAATAGGTATGAATAAGAATGAATATCTCTACAGTACATTTGACCGGTTTCGAATATATTTTCGCCAGAAATACACGCATTTCATCATGTACTGCTGAAGAAGATACATTCGAAATCAGTCAAATACATCTCTTAGATTGTCAACATGTTCATTTTCATTCATATCTTTTTGTCCAGGGTCTTGGTGGTAGTTTCCCTCTCCTTAAGGTGTAGTTTCGTTGTTTGTGTGTGTACGTGCGTATGCGTGTGTGGCGGGGTCGAGTGAGCCATTTCTTTGCCTCCACCGAACCACGAACCCGACGCCTCCTTCGGGACATTTCAGAGTCGTTGTCGGAGAGCACCTAAGTACAGTCGGTCACTTTACTCCGATCTCCATACCTGTGCACTTCCTCCATTTTTTTTTTATGCCTGATATTACGGCTGTCCTGGTGTGATACGGCTGTCCTGGTGCGATACGGCTGTCCTGGTGCGATACGGCTGTCCTGGTGCGATACGGCTGTCCTGGTGCGATACGGCTGTCCTGGTGCGATACGGCTGTCCTGGTGTGATACGGCTGTCCTGGTGCGATACGGCTGTCCTGGTGTGATACGGCTGTCCTGGTGTGATACGGCTGCCCTGGTGCGATACGGCTGTCCTGGTGAGATACGGCTGTCCTGGTGTGATACGGCTGTCCTGGTGCGATACGGCTGTCCTGGTGTGATACGGCTGTCCTGGTGTGATACGGCTGTCCTGGTGTGATACGGCTGTCCTGGTGTGATACGGCTGTCCTGGTGCGATACGGCTGTCCTGGTGTGATACGGCTGTCCTGGTGCGATACGGCTGTCCTGGTGCGATACGGCTGTCCTGGTGTGATACGGCTGTCCTGGTGTGATACGGCTGTCCTGGTGTGATACGGCTGTCCTGGTGTGATACGGCTGTCCTGGTGTGATACGGCTGTCCTGGTGTGATACGGCTGTCCTGGTGTGATACGGCTGTCCTGGTGTGATACGGCTGTCCTGGTGTGATACGGCTGTCCTGGTGCGATACGGCTGTCCTGGTGCGATACGGCTGTCCTGATGTGATACGGCTGTCCTGGTGCGATACGGCTGTCCTGGTGCGATACGGCTGTCCTGGTGCGATACGGCTGTCCTGGTGTGATACGGCTGTCCTGGTGTGATACGGCTGTCCTGGTGTGATACGGCTGTCCTGGTGTGATACGGCTGTCCTGGTGTGATACGGCTGTCCTGGTGTGATACGGCTGCCCCGTTGTTGTTTTTTTCCACTGACTATTTTGTGTATATTTGAGAATATATTGATGAAACAACTTGGTTATTTATCTTCTCGAATCAGTTAATAATCCCAGGCCATATATAAACATCCAATCAAAAGAACTCCAGACAGTTTTCTGCATTTGACAACACGAATACGGTTCAAAGTGTAAACATTCTTGTGCATACATGTGTTTTTTTTCTGATGTCATTCGAAGTGTGATGATACTCGTTTTCGTATGCCATACACAAAATCATACAGTTCCTCTAATATTTCTTTTTTAAATCGTTCTCTTAAACAAAAAAATGTAATTTTCTATATTACGTCCGCATACCCGATATCGACGATTTTGGTATCGTTGGATTCCTCTCACTCTCCACATTGCAAATATATAGTTTTCATTGCGCGGAAACCGCCCCCGTTAGCGACAAACTTGGCCCCGATAGCAGGGGAGGGCATGGAAGGTTCCAGGGAAAATGCGGGGTTAAATAGCACTAATAATGTAACGCACAGTGAAAATAACCATAGTTATTCACATAACTTTCCGTTGCAGGGGGCTGTGCCCCTTGCGAGCCCCCCTGGGGGGGATGCCGCAACCCCCGCCGAGTGCACAAAACCTTCACCACGTATTCCCGGCAGGCTAGAACGTTACACAGTTATCGGCGATCTCGGAGCGTAACTTTCCCACTGAATCAGCATACTAACCTTGACATAGTCAGCATTGTACATAGAGACGATTGTAGTATAATAAGGATGAACAAGGTGTACCATGAACAGAAGAGCGGCGGTGACCCGCCCTCGTCGGGTCGGCGGGTTTTGCGCCTTTTTCGATGCATCTAGTTCGTGTGCGCTCTATCCTGCCGTGAATACGTAGTGGAGGTTTTGTTTCCTTAGCGGGGGTCGAGGGGCGGCAGCCCCCTGCAATTGAAAGTCATGTGAATAACC
>NW_027213643.1:42500-45000 GCF_042767895.1 Penaeus vannamei | reverse complement strand
AATACCAAGCCCGAAAGAGAGCCTTTTCTACACCAGGTCCGTCTCGCTCACTTACTCCAAGGGGTCACGTTTTACCCTAGAATACAGTCTGTGGGCTAGACAGTCTAGAGTGGACGCGATGAAACGGCTGTATTTTTTATCTAGAAATGTAGGAGGCTGTTTCATTCTTTACCAAAACACAATGATGATAATAAGAAAGATGTAAGAATGTAAGTATTGATCCTTAAAGACGAAGGACCGGCTTAATTGATGTAAAAAGCAATGGCAAATATACAGAGGGCCGTCTGTTTGACACCTCTGCTCTAAAGTATACGTTAGCCTAGCTATCTGTAGTATTAGTGTCAGTAAGGTCTTCCGGGTAGATCACATGCTCTTTCAGCTTATCTACCCAGAACACAGTCTTTCCAGGTAGCTTATCTACCCTGCATACAAGGCTTTCTAATGGGCTTATCGAACAGAATAGAGGCTTTTTATCCGCCCATCAGCCTAGAACTTTTTTATTCTAGTTAGAATGTCTTCTTAAAGTCTTAATTCACACTTTCACATTTGTACACTTCCTGAATTCACATCAGCTGTGCTTTAAGATACGCTTAGATATGCACAGGCATTTCTTGGTGGTCATGTGAAGTGAACCATGTATGACCTCGAAGTATAGATTCGTATGAACAGGATCTTAACGGTGGAGATTAACTTTATGTAGACGAAACACATCGATATATATGCACACACAGGCACACATAGCCATACACAAATACACCTATACCTACAGATACGTAAACACACATATATGCACAAATACGCCTGTACATACAGACACGTAAACACATACATACACATACACAAATACACAAACACATCCATACACATATGCTCCAAAACATACACACACACAAACACATACATACACACATGCTCCTAAACACACGCAAACAAATCCATACACATATGCTCCAAAACACATACACACACACAAACACATCCATACACACATGCTCCTTATCACACACACACACACACGCATCCATACACACATGCTCCTTATCACACACACTCACACACGCATCCACACTCATGCTCCTAAACCCACACACACACACATACAAAAGATTGTGAGGGAATTTCAAACACAAAGTCAAAACCGGAGAAATAAACAGAAAGGGACACATATAGAAGTGAAGCCAAGACCATCACTGGCTCATTAAGTGATTAGATCTCCAGATAGGCTTCTCCCTTGCCCTCCTGAGAAGTGTTGTGTGTATCTGCGGCTGCGAACACCTGCGCGTCAGTTGTGTGTCCTAATGTGTCAATAGAGATAATCATCCAACACCCTCACCTCTTTCCTTTTCCCCTTTCTCCCCTTTCCTCTTTTCTCTCCTTCCCTCTTTTCTCTCCTTTCCTCTTTACTCCCCTTTCTCCTCTTTCCTCTTTTCAATCCTTTCCTCTTTTCTCCCCTTTCCTCTTTACTCCCCTTTCTCCTCTTCCCTCTCCCTTTCTCCCACTCCCCCACTTTCTTTCCTCTGTTCCTATCCTTCCCCTTCCTCCTCCTCCTCTTTCCCCCTCCTTCCTCCCTTTCCCTTTCCCATCCCCTCTTTTCCCCTTCCCCTCATTCCTTCCTCTTCCCTGACATCCCTTCCCCTCTTTCCCCCCTCCCCTCCCTCCTCCCTACCATTCCTCCCTTTCCTCTCCCTCATCTCCCTACTTTTCCCCCTCCCTCCTCCCTTTCTCTCTCCTCTTCCTCTCCTTTCCTCTTCCCTCCCCTCCCCCTCTCCCTCCCCCTTCTCTACCCATCCGCCTCCCCTTCTCCCTTACCCTCCCATCTCCCGTCTAAACCCATTAGGGAGTTGATGATGCCACTTATCAGGATGTAATTAACCTCTTGATTAATTCATTATTTGATTCGCAAGAAGGTGAGGTTGGGAGGACTGCGGGAGAGTTAGAGGGAGGGAGGGAGTGAGGGAAGGAGGGAGGGAGACAGGAAGGGAGAGTTAGAGGAAGGAAGGGAGTGAGACAGGGAGGAGAGGTGGTGGAAGGGAGGGAAATAGGGAGGAGAGGTGGAGAAAGGGAGGGAAGGAGGGAGGGAGAAGTAGAGGAAGGGAGTGAGTGAGAGGGGGAGGGAGAGTTAGAGGGAGGGAGGGAGTGAGGGAAGGAGGGAGGGAGAGGTACAGGAAGGGAGGTAAGGAGGGAGGGAGAGGTAGAGGACGGGAGGGGGACAGGGAGGAGAGGTGGAGGAAGGGAGGGAGACAGGGAGGAGAGGTGGAGAAAGGGAGTGAGTGAGTGAGGAAGGGAGGGAAGGAGAGTTAGATGAAGGGAGGGAAGGAGCGAGTGAGAGGGGGAGGGAAGGAGGAAGTGAGGCAGGGAGAGAGGAAGGGAGGGAAGGAAGTGAGGGAGAGAGGGAGTGTGCGGTTATGAGTGAGTGTGTGAAGTGTGAGGCTGAGGTGGCTTATAGAGGGGACTTAGATTCCATTTGAATTTTTATGAAGTTTATTGATGGTTTAAGGGA
>NW_027213643.1:32500-35000 GCF_042767895.1 Penaeus vannamei | reverse complement strand
TAATCCCACAGAACCCCTACTCATGCCCCCCCCGACCCCTTCCCCCACCTATCCCTCCCAGCCCCGCCTCCTTTTCCTATCTTCCCCTTCCATTCTCCACTTTTTCTCTTCTGTCCCATCTCCCTCTTCCCCTTCCCCCATCCCCTCTTTCCCCCATCTCTCCATATCCCTTCCCTCCCTTTACCCTTCTCCCATCCCTCTCCCTTTACCTATTTCCTTCCTTCCCCTTTCCCCATCTCTCCATCTCCCTTCTCTCCGTTTCCCCATCTCCCTTCCCCCTCCCTTTCCCCCTCTCTCCCTTATCATCACCCTCTCCTCCCTCCCCCTCCTCCTCCTCTCCCTTCTTCCCCTTTCTCCATCTTCATCTCCTTTCCCTCCCTTTCCCATCTCCCTTTCCCTACCTTTCCCCATCTCCCTTCCCTCCCTTTCCTTCCTTCTCCCCTTATCATCATCCTCTCCCCTCCCTCCTCTCCTTTCTTCCCTTTCCCCGTCTCTCCACCTTTCTTCCCCTTTCCCCATCTCTCCATCTCCCTTCCCTCCGTTTCCATCTCCTTCCTCCTCCCTTTCCCTCCTTCTCCCTTATCATCATCCCTCTCTCCCCCTCCCTCCTCTCCTTTCTTCCCTCTTCCCTGTCTCTCCATTTCCTTTCTTCCCCTTTCCCCATCTCTCCATCTCCCTCCCTCCCGTTTCCCCTCATCTCCCTTCCCCCTCCCTTTCCTCCTTCTCCCCTTATCATCATCCTCTCCCCCTCCCCCTCTCTCCCTCCTCCTCTCTCCTTTCTTCCCCCTTTCTCCCTCGTCTCTCCATCTCCCTTCCCCTCCTTTTCCCTCCTTCTCCCTTTCCCTCCCTTTCCCCATCTCCCCTTTCCCTCCTTCTCCCTTATCATCATCCCTCTTCTCCCCTCCCTCCCTCTCCTTTCTTCCCTTTCCCCTGTCTCTCCATTTCCTCTTCTTCCCTTTTCCCCATCTCTCCATCTCCCTTCCCTCCGTTTCCCCATCTCCCTTCCCCTCCTTTTCCTCCTTCTCCCTTATTCATCATCCTCTCTCCCCTCCCCTCTCCCTCCCTTCCTTTCTTCCCCTTTCCCCATCTTCTTTCCATCTCCCTTCCCCCTCCTTTTCCTCCTTCTCCCTTCTCTCTCCCTGTCCCCATCTCCCTTCCCCCCTCCTCCTTTTCCCTCCTTCTCCCTTATCATCATCCTCTTCCCCTCCCTCCCTCTCTCCCTCCCTCCTTTCTTCCCCTTTCCCCATCTTTCCATCTCCCTTCCCTCTCCTTTCCCTCTCCTTCTCCCTTTCCTCCCTGTCCCTCATCTCCCTTCCCCTCCCTTTCCTCCTTTTCCCTTATCATCATCCTCTCTCCCCCTCCCTCCCTCTCCTTCCCTTTCCCCTTGTCCCCGTCTCCCTCCATTTCTTTCTTCCCCTCATCTCTCCATCTCCCTTCCCTCCGTTTCCCCATCTCCCTCTCCCCCTCCTTTCCCTCCTTCTTCCCTTATCATCCATCATCCTCCCCCTCTCTTCCCCCACCCTCCTTCTCCTTTCTTCCCTTTTCCCCATCTCTCCATCTCCCTTCCTCCGTTTCCTCTCATCTCCTTCCCTCCTTTTCCTTCCTTCTCCTCCTTATCATCATCCTCCCTCTCTCCTCCTCTCCTCTTCCCCTTTCCCCTGTCTCTCCATCTCCCCTTCCCCTCCGTTTCCCATCTCCTTCCCTCTCTTTTCCTCCTTCTCCCCTTATCATCATCCTTTCTCCTCCCTCTCCTCCCTTTCTTCCTTTCCCCATCTCCATCTCCTTCCTCCGTTTCCTTATCTCCTCCCCTTCCCCTCTCTTTTCCCTCCTTCTCCCTTATCATCATCCTCCTCACCTCTCCCCTCCCCTCCTCTCCTCTTTCTCTCCCCTTTTCCCTCATCTCTCCATCTTCCCTTCCCTCCCTTTCCCCATCTTCCCCCTTCCCCTCCTTTTCCCTCCTTCTCCCTTATCACTCCTCTCCCTCTCTCTCCTCCCCCTCCCTCCTTCTTCCCCTTTCCCCATCTCCCTTCCCCCTCCTTTTCCCTCCTTCTCCCCTTATCATCATCCCCCCCCCTCTCCCCCCTCTCCCCTGGGATTACATCTGCAGTCTTTGTTGAAGTTCGTGTTGATGACTGTCATTAGGTGATCGTTCATCAGGAAGGGGGTTGTCGTGGGGCGGGGGTGATGGGGGAGGGGGTGGGGGTGGGGGTGGGGGTGGGGTGTAGGAGGGGGTGGGTGCAGGAGGGGTGGTGGGGTTGATGGGGTGAGGGAGTGTTGGTGGGGGAGAGGTGGGATGTTTTGGGGGTGGGGGGTAGGTGGGGGAGGGGGTCATGGAGATAGGTAGGTGCTAGAGGGGGTTGGCGGGGTTGATGGGGGTGGGGAGGGATGGGGTCGAGGAGAGGGTGTTGATGGCTGGAGAGGAGGTTGTCGTGGGTGGAGGGGGTGGTGGAGGTGGGGTGCAGGAGGTGGGGCGGGGTTGATGGGGTGAGGGGGTCGAGGA
>NW_027213643.1:22500-25000 GCF_042767895.1 Penaeus vannamei | reverse complement strand
ATGATGGTGAAAATCATGATAATGAAAAGAAAATAAACAGCAAACCATCTAGGTGAATAAAAATACATACAAAAATAAACACACAAAAAATACATAAGACCCCCCTTAAGAAAAAAGAAGACAAAAAAAAGAAAACGCGGACAGACATTTATTTTTACCACCAGGTTTTATCGAACCCCCAAAAGCATCTTCTTAAAGTCTATCCCGAACCACACTAATTAAACGCAGCCGAACCCGATCTAATCTAACAAACCCATGACCTCTTGAGCTCCCTTTTGCCCTCCATCTCCCTCTCCCTCCCTCACTCCCCCCTCTCCCCCTTCGAAAAAAAAGGAGAAACGAAAAAAGAAGATTTCGAAAAGAGAACACGCCAAATGCTCTTTAATAACACACTTCGGCGCCACGACTGCTCGGGTTAACCTCTATCTATCGCTACCCTTTTAAGCAGTTGAAAGACGGTGGTGAGAGGAGGAGGAGGAGGAGGAGGAGGAAGAGGAGGAGGGAGAGGGAGGAGAACGGAGATGGCGAGGGAGAGAGGAGGGGAGAAGATAGCGGAGAGCGAGAGGGAGGAAAACGGAGATAGCGAGGGAGAGAGAAGGGGAGAAAGATAGAGAAGGGGAGAAAGAGAGAGAAGGGAAGAAGAGGAAAAGGAAGAGGAGGAGGAGGAGGAAGAGGGGGACGCAGGAAAACGGAGAAGGAGAGGGAGAGAGAAGGGGAGAAAGAGTGAGAAAGGAATGGAAGAGGAGGAGGAGGTGGTGGTGGTGGGGAGGTAAGGAGGAAGAGGGGAAGGAGAAAAAAACGGAAAGGGAGAGGGAGAGAGAAGGGGAGGGAAAGAGAGAAGGCAAGAGGGAGGAGGTGGTGGTGAGAGGAGAAGAGGAGGAGGAAGGAGGGAGAGGTAAACGGAGTGGAAACGGAAAGGGATGGGAGAATGGGAGGAGGTGGGATGGATGGATGAAGGGAAAGGAAGAGGAGTAAAAAATGAAAGGACGAAGCTGTGGAATATGGAAAGGGAGAGGGAGATAGAGGAAGAGAGAAAGGGAGAAGGAGGAAGAGGTGGTGGAAAAAAGAAGAAATGGAAGAAAGAAAGAGAGGACAAAGCGGTGGAAAAGCGAAAGGGAAAGAGAGGAAGAAGGAGACATGGCGGAAGGAAAGGGAAAAAGAAATGGAGAAAGAGGGAGAGAGGAGTGGACAGATAGGGATAGAGAAGGTGATGAATAGGGAGAGAGAAGGGGATAAAGAGAGAGATAGAAAAGGCGGAATAAACAGGAGAGGGAGAGGAAGAGATAGGGGGATAAAAAGGGAGAAAGAAAGCTGAGAAAAAAGATAAGGGGGGAAAGGGAGAGAGAAGGGAAGAAAAAGTAAGATGGAGAGAAGAGGGAGAAGTAGAGAGAATAAAAAGAGAAAGAGAGAAGGGAGGGCAGGAAAGAATGAAAAAAGGAAGAGGAAGAAAGAGAAAGAGAGGATGGAAGAAAGAAGTGGAGGAGGATCAAAAAGAATCAGGGGGGGGGGACGACGGAAGACGGAGGGAAGGAAGAAGCGAGAAGTGGATAAAAAGGGAAAAGAGGGGTGAGAGTAAAGAAGAAAAAAGTAGAAGAACGAAAAGGGGGAAAGGGGAGGAGGCGAGAGAAGGAGATAGATGAAAGGGAAAAAGAGAGGAGAGAGACAAAGAGAAAGAATAAAACGAAGAAGAGAGAAGGATTACCAAAAACACGAATAATGATAGAAGGAGAAGAGGATGAAGATGAACCAGAAATAGACGAGAAAAGGAAAAGGAAGAAAGCAAATAAAAAAAAGGAAGAATAGAAAAGGGGAAAAGGAGGAGATTAGAGAGAGACAGTAAGAGAGGGACTGGGGGGGGATAAGAGAAAGAAAGAGAAGGGAAAGGAAACAGGGAAAATGGAGAAAGAGATAGAGGGCTAAACAAAAGGAACTATGAAGGAATGTGAGAGAAGGAAGTAACAAAGATGATAAATTAGCAGACGGTGGGAGGGAAAAGAAGAAAGAGCAGAGAGAAAGGAGAGAGGCAGACAGACAGATAGATAGGCTGATAGAAAGAGGGGGAAAATGAAGAGAGAGAGAGACTGTAAGGGAGATAAGCAGATAAATAGAGTGGAGACAGGGAGAAAGAGAGAAACAGAGAGAGAAGAAGAGAGAGAGAGAGTGAGAGAGAGAGAGAGAGAGAACGAGAGAAAGAGAGAGAGAGAGAGAGAGAGAGAGAGAGACAGAGAGAGAGAGAGACAGATAGACAGATAGGGAGACGATAGAGAGAGAGAGAGAGAGAGAGAGAGAGAGAGAGAGAGAGAGAGAGAGAGAGAGAGAGAGATGGTGGGCTGGGGGAGAAAGACAAACAGACAGACAGACAGAGAAATAGAGATCAAGAGAGAGAGAAAAAGAGAGAAAGATAGACAGACAGATAGATATAGATATAGAGAGAGTAGCGGGGCGATGGGAAGAGAGAGAAATCAAACGAACATAAAAAAGTAAAAGAACAAAAAAATAA
>NW_027213643.1:7500-10000 GCF_042767895.1 Penaeus vannamei | reverse complement strand
AAGGGAGAAAGAGTGTAGCGATAATGTATAAAGTTGGAACAAATAATAAAAGAACCATTTTACCAGTGATAGGGACAGTAGTGATAATATGGGAACAATGATGAGAACGATAACAACATTGATCCTATTGATAATGATAATGATACAATTGATAGTAAAAATGATGATAATCGTGATAGTAATACTAATGATAATAATCACTTATGTGATAATAATGGTAATGATCATAGTGATAATGGTAGTAATAATAACAATAACGATAACAAACAACAACAATAATAGAAATCAAGAAAATGATAATGATAATGATAATAATAATAAGGTCAATAATAATAGATATCATCATAATAAGAATAATGACAATAGTAAGGATAATGATAATGATGATAATAATGACGATAATGATAAAAAAATAATAGTAATGATAATAATGATATTATTAATAATAATAGTAATAAAAAAATAATAAAAAAAATGGAAGTAATGAGGATAATAATAATAAAAATAATGCTGATAATAGTGATAGCGATAATATCGAAAATAATGATAATGATAATAAACATAACGCTAATGACGACAGTCATAAAAAGTTATCATGAAAATGGTAACAATGATAATTAAGTTCTACCGAAAATGATAACGATAGTATTGATAATAATGATAATGTTGCTAGTAATAATAATAATGAAATAATGATGATAACTTAATGATCATGATAGTAGCAATACCTTTATAACTAATAATAACAACAAAAAATATGATAATGATAATGATAGTAATAATGAAGATACTATACTATTGCTACTGCTACTATTAATGATCTTAATAATGCCATCAGTAACAAAAATGTTGATGAAAACGATATTGATAATGATTATGAGAACAATTATTGTAATATTAATGATAAAACTACATTAATATTACAATATATATATATATATATATATATATATATATATATATATATATATATATATATATATATATATATATATATATATATATAATGGAAGACACTTTTATTATCATGATGATGAAAATAGATTATAAAAGGTGATGCAAATGAAGAAGTTAGTAAAGAGAGAGAGAGAAAGAAGCAGGGAAGGAGAGAGAGAGAGAGAAATAGAGAGAGAGACAGAGAGAAATAGAGAGAGAGAGAGAGAGAGGGAGAGAGAGAGAGAGAGAGAGAGAGAGAGAGAGAGAGAGAGAGAGAGAGGGAGAGAGAGAGAGAAAGAGAGACAAATAGAAAAAGACAAAGAAAGAAAGAAAGATAGTTAAATAAAGAAACAGGAAAAACGAAGGAAGAGAGAGAGAGAGAAGGGAAGAAAGAAAGAAAGAAAATTGAATAGAGAATCAGGAAAACGAAGAAACGAAGAAAGAAAGATAAAGAGATAGAAAGAGAAACATAAAAACGAAGAGAGAGGCCACAAGAGCATGTACTGCAAGTATTCCCGACAGACACTAAAAGATATTCACCAAGTATTCTTCTCCAACTATCATCTCCTTCTGTCTCTAATTCCCTTGTTCTCATCAGGGCCCGAATGTTTCTGTTCTACTTGGCTAAGCTTTCATTTTAAAGGCCATTTATCACTGGCACTACCGAAGGATCTGATTTCAAAAGTCATCTATAAGAGCGTTTGATGTTGGTTCGAAAATTTTGGCTTCTCTTTTTTTTTTTTTTTTTTGTCTTTGTCTCTTGGTGTTGGTTAATTTTTTTGGGATTTATTTCTATTGTTAATGGTGTTATTATTTCTGTTATTATCATTTTTATTTTATTTTATTTTATTATTATCGAAGATTTCTCGCGCTCTTTTTTTCTTTTCTTTTATTTATTTATTTATTCATTTAGAAGAAGAAAACAAATTTCGATGTTTAAGGGGACCTTCTGCTGATTTTTCGGCGATTTTCGCCCCTCTTGCCGAAATTGACTTTAATGCAGTTGCAAGTAGTTTCTAGTCCCCCCCTTCTCCCCTGAAAATGTCAAGGCTCGACCGTTATTTTTTAGGTGGTAGCAGCGATTTTTGATGTCGACCGAAATATTATTTTTTTGATGGTACCTTTGAAAATCGGCAATTGTGACGCAATGATTAGAGATAATAAAAATATGAGGTTATTTTCTGAAAGCTTATCAAATTTCACATAAGATGAGACCAACCTTCTTTTTTTCGGAATAATTTCAAAAATCCGGCAAGCGTCCAAAAAACGGCAATGAAGAAATTTTCCATAGAAATAACTAAACATGATATGTTTTTCATATGGTGTATTTTCTTATCTTTATGTTTTCATCATACATAGTTACTTTGATCTATGAGCAAAAAATTTTCGAAAATGCAAACAGCCCCTACTCACCCATGGCGGGTAGTTTTGCCAAATATTCAGGATCACCACCAAAATTATATGGAATATTAATTAGGCTAAGACAAACCTCAGGTTAAAATTTTATTCAAATCTATTCATAACTTTTCGAGTTAGAAAAAAAAAATTCCTGGATCCAAACCAT
>NW_027213642.1:0-2500 GCF_042767895.1 Penaeus vannamei | reverse complement strand
GATAGAATAACAAATACGCGGTAAATATATGTAAGAATAAACAGGTCAGAGAATGTGATTCTGTAAACCGAATAGGAAGAAGTATAAACGCTATTGCCAAACAGACAATGGACGACCTATAAAGCTTTAATGGTAGCGGGCGAATCCAAACAAAGGCGCTCTGAAACACCACTGTCAGCTGGGAAGTGCTTTCGTACCGGACTCTGCACAACATGGTGCCTCTCTGTACACTGTATCGTCGGTTATGCTGCTCACTATGTTGTTCGCCTCACGTGTTCAAACATAACATGAAGCATCGCCTATTCACAATACATTCTAAACCTGTATTTCACTTGTATTTACGACAGCTCCATGCATGGGAGAGAGCGTGCAAACGGTGATAGATAGCTGGGTAGATGGATTGATAATTCATATCTATACAAATATTTATAGAAATATTGGTAATAATATTCATGGTAATAAAAATGATAATAAATAATAATGATAATGATGATAATAATAATGATTGTAATAATGATAATAAATAATAATGATAATGATAATAATAATGGTAGTAATAATGATAATAAGGATAATAATAATCACTATTATTATCATTTTATCGATAATAAGTATTATTATCACAATTACCATAGCTATCATTATCGCTGTCATCATCATCCTCATTAAACAATCAATTTCGTTTTACCTTCTTTTCGCAAAATTACCTTTACTCAGTTGCACTTTATTTTTGCGTCTTAAGTCTTCAAAAGCAGAGAAAATATTTTTGATACAGCTGGAAGGGAAATACCATTTTAGTCTCTAAAGAATAACAACTGCTATCCATCCAGAATTTTTACAGTCATGGCTGACAAAATACCTAGTATCCGTTTCTCAAAAATATTTTTCCAGCGCGGGCGGCGAGTGAAAAGAATCTTGTGGTCGATTTCGAACGCACTATCCATTTCCCGTAATGGTTTCGATGCCATCTATCAAAGGGTCGAAACATTTTTGTTATGCATACATACGTGCACACAAACACCCACTCACACCCTTTCACACACCACACACATCTGTATATAGATCTGTGTTTATTTATTTATATCTTTATCTATGTATATGCATATCACACACACACACACACACACATACATACACACACACACACACACACACACACAAACAAACACACACACACACATACACACACACACAAACACACACACACACACAAATATATATATATATATATATATATATATATATATATATATATATATATATATATATATATATATATATATATATATATATATATATATATATGTATATGTATATATCTATCTATATATATATATACATATATGCTCAGGGTGATGTGAAGTGATGGTGTGGTAGCCTAGGTAGTATTAAGCACTTGCATGCCTTCTCGCTTTCAGCTGCCACCGCTGGCTAGTCTAATGCGAAAAATGAAGCTCCAGAGATACAGGGTCATGGCCTACCAGCATGCCCACACACCAAGGCTTTATACCAACTCCTGACCCCCAACCCTCTGGAGTCAATGGGTGGCTCAGGGGAGGTGGACCTAGTCAGTCCTCCTCCTTCTTGGTAAAATACGTCGGCAGTACGAAATGTAATTGAAAATGCCGGAAAAAAGGTAAATGCTTCTCCCACCCAGCAAGTGAGGCAGACTGTGGGTCCTGTTGGGCCTACAGTTTGCTCTGGCGCAGGATGGGAACGGGAGCTACTCACCCCGTCTGCGTTCTGCCAGGCGCCAACCCAGTGTGAAGCTTGTGGGACAAAGCCCAATGGAACCAGACAATCGGATGTTGGATACCGTAGCCTGCCACCCCCTCCTTTGTTGGGGCAATGTCGGCGGGGTGGCATCCACCGGAGTGACTGCCCGGGGTTAAACCTCAGGCAGGATGTCAAGGTTGGGGCTTGGAACGTCTGCTCCTTGCGGTAAGATGGTCGGTTGCCACTACTGTCGAGGAACTGAGGAGGCTGAGAGTTGAGGTGGCTCAACGGCACCATTATACACACACACACACACACATATATACATATATATATGTGTGTGTGTGTGTGTGTGTGTGTGTGTGTGTGTGAAATACGTGAATATATACATACATACATACATATATATATATATATATATATATATATATATATATAAATATATATATATATATTTTATATATATATATGTATATATATATATATATATATATATATATATATAATGTATATATATATACATATATATGTGTATAAATGTATACATACATATACATATACATATATATACATATATATAAATATATATATATAAATATATATATATATACATATATATACATATATATATGCATGTATACATATATATATATGCATGTATATATGTATATATATATATATATATATATATATATATATATATATATATATATATATACATAAATGTGTATGTATATATATAAATATATGGATATAATATATATATATATACAGGTATGTATAT
>NW_027213641.1:40000-45000 GCF_042767895.1 Penaeus vannamei | reverse complement strand
CTTTTAACAATGGGCTTGTATTTTAACAATGGACTTGTATTTTACACTGGTCTTGTATTTTAACATTTAACTTGTATTTTAACATTGAACTTGTATTTTAACATTGAACTTGTATTTTAACATTGAACTTGTATTTTAACATTGAACTTGGATTTTAACAATGGACTTGTATTTTACACTGGTCTTGTATTTTAACTTTGAACTCGTATTTTAACATTGAACTTGGATTTTAACACTGGACTTGTATTTGAACACTGGACTTATATTTTAACACTGAACTTGTATCTTAACACTGGACTTGTAATTTAACACTGAACTTGTATCTTAACACTGGACTTGTATTTGAACACTGGACTTATATTTTAACACTGAACTTGTATCTTAACACTGGACTTGTATTTGAACACTGGACTTATATTTTAACACAACTTGTATCTTAACACTGGACTTGTATTTTAACACTGAACTTGGTTTAAGGGCGTCTGCGATGTTATTTTGCTGTGTATTTGTATATATAATTAATGGTTATAAGTCCCTATAGCTATGACAGTAATTAGAAAAGATTTGACAGTAATTAGAAAAGCAGCGAAATTCACAGAAACAGTACCGTGTGAGAAATTATGTGAGTCACGGCCCCAGTCTGATGGGAGGCAGTAAATCGTTTTGCATAAATCTGTACTCATCATTGTTGGACGGCAAGATCAGTTTGGATGGACTTGTTTACACACGCAAACACAAACATGTATGTGTACACGTACTCTTACAAGTGCAGGTAGCCGCACACGTACACATATTCGTATTCGTACATGTGCAAGTTCTCGTACTCGTACACGTACTCTCACACGTACAAATACTCGTACATGGACACGGACATGTACACGTACACGCATACGCACACGCCCCTCTCCCCCAACACATGAACATACCCTTCTCCCCCCATCCTCCACACATACGCACACAAGCATCCCCTTCCTTACCACCCCCTTCCACAAACACACACCCACACCTTTCCCCCAGTCCCCCCCCCCCCCCCACCCACCCACAAACGCAAACATACCCCCGGCATGTCTCCCCAGGCCTCCTTAATCGCGTCGGAGGGCCCTCTTCTAAGCCCCTAAGCCCCCCTCAAGAACCCCCAAGCCCCCTCCAAGCCCCCCACCCCCACCCCACCCCACCCTCACCCCACCCCACCCCCAAGCCATACGTTCTTTGCCGCCCCGGAGCTTCCAGCCTCGGGGCCAAAGCAGAGGCCGGCCGTCTCACTGATTAGATTTATCGCCTTATTACTCACACGTACTGGGGGAGGCGGCCATGATGCACTGGCTGAGCGCTCTGGATGTTTTTTTTTTTGTTTTTTTTTTTGTTTTTGGTTGATTTTTCTGGATGTGGGTTTTCTGTAGGTTTGTATATGCGTTTTGTTATGGTTTTTTTTTTTGTGGGGTGGGGGGGGGGGCGGGGGTTTCTGTCTGTTTGTCTGTCTCTCTGTCTGATGATATTACCTGCTCCACATATTCCATCCATTCTTTTATTCTCTTCACATTCCCATGCCTATTCTGTCCTCCTTCTGATTTCCTTTCCACATTTCTCCTCCTATTCTTTCGCCATTCTTCTCCCTTTTCACTTCTTTTTTATCTTCCCCCTCCCTCTCTCTGCCCCCCCCCCCCTTCTCTCTCTCTATCTCTCTCTCTCTCTCTCTCTCTCTCTCTCTCTCTCTCTCTCTCTCTCTCTCTCTCTCTCTCTCTCTCTTTCTCTCTCTCTCTCTCTCTCTCTCTCTCTCTCTCTCTCTCTCTCTCTCTCTCTCTCTCTCTCTCTCTCTCTCTCTCTCTCTCTCTCTCTCTCTCTGCTTTCTCTTGCTCTCCTTTCATGGTGCGCTGTAGATTGATTTCCTTTGCTGTTATTCTTCCTCTTCCCTTTTATTCTTCCAATTATGTTGCATTCTCTTTTATCCCAGTTACCCCATTCTCCTTTACCTTTCATATTTTCCTTTCCATTCCTTATTTTCCTTTCCATTCCTTATTATTACTTACCGCCCCTATTCTTTCCCTTCCCTATTCCCCTTTCCCTTCCCAATTCTCCTTTCTCTTACATATTATCCTGTCCCTCATTCCGCCGTGCAGTGGCGAAACACGTATCCGCGCTTCCCCCTTTCTCCTCTTCGGCGAAATAAGCCTTTAACGTGAGCATATTTCTTCCTCAGGTTCCCCTTTATCCAAGCATTATTTAAGTAAGCTTGTTTCCTCCTTTTTTATCCAAGGGTTATCCTGCATCGCTTTGTTTTGGGATGGTTTTCATTCATTTCCTTTTTTTTAGTTCCTTTTGTTTCTCTCTTCTTTTCTCTCTTTAGCTCCGGGCTCTCACTCTCCCTCCTCATCTTACTCTTGCTCTACCTCTGCCACTCCATCCCTTCCTCTCTCGTTCTCCCCATTTCTTCCCTCCCATCCTCTTCCTTCTCCCCATTTCCCCCCCTTCCCTCCTCTTCCTTCTCCCCATTTCTCCCCCTCTCCTCTTCCTTCTTCCCATTTCTCCCCTTTCCATCCTCTTCCTTCTCCCCATTTCTCTCCCTCCTATTCTCATCATTCTCCCCCTCCCATCCTCATCCCTCTCCCCATTTCTCCCCCTCCCCTCCTCTTCCCTCTCCCCCTCCCATCCTCATCCTTCTTCCCCTCTCATCCTCTTCCTTCGCCTCATTTCTCCCCTTCCCATCCTCTTCCCTCTCCCCATTTCTCCCCCACCGCTCCTCTTCCCTCTCCCGCTTCGTCGCCGGCCGGCCGCACGTCCACTTCCGAAGGGCTCCTCCTCGCCCGCCATTCCCTTTTGGAGCCTCGTCCGAGACGGCAAGGCGGAAGTGCAAATATTTGGCCGCCCTTCCCGGGGACGTCCCTCGGCCTCCCTGCGCCCGCTTCACCCCGACGTCCCTCGGCCTCCCTGCGCCCGCTTCACCCCGACGTCCCTCGGCCTCCCTGCGCCCGCTTCACCCCGCTTAAGGCTGCTGCGACGCCGGCGGGGGTCGGGTCTGCGGGCTCTGTCTTTTGGGGGCTCGTGTCCGATGTGTTTTAGTGTGTTGTCTGGTGTTCTTTTTTTGTATTTGGTTCTATTTCTCTTGGTTTGTCTTTTTTTTTCTCCCTTCCTGTGTTATTTTTTAGTTCCTTCCTTTCTTTCCTTCTGTTTTTCCTTCTTTTCTTCCTTGCTTCCCTTCCTTCCCTCATTCATTCATTTATTCTTTCATTCATTCATTCATCCATTCATTTATTCCGCTCTCCCTTCCCTTCTTCAATTCATTAATTCATTCGTGGAGATTAATATGACTTAGAGGTAATCAGTGATTCGGTGCAGTGTGTGTAATGAGGAAGGATGAGGTAGTTGGGATAAAAGAATAATAATAAGTAGGAAAAGGCAAGTAGGAGAGGAAGAAAAAGAAGGAGGAGAAGACGGAGGAGGAGGGGAAGAAGGAGAAGAAGGAGGAGGAGGAGGAGAAGACGGAGAAGATCAGAAAAAGACGGAGGAGGAGGAGAAGAAGACGGAGGAGAAGAAAGAATAGAAGACGAAGGAGGAGGAGAAGAAGCCGGAGAAGGACAGAAAAAGACGGAGGAGGAGGAGGAGGAGAAGAAGGAATAGAAGACGGAGAAGGAGGAAGAGAAGAAGACGGAGGACAGAAAAAGACGGAGGAGGAGAAAAAGGAGACGGAGGAGGAGGAGGAGAAGGAGGAATTAAAGACGGAGAAGGAGGAGGAGGAGGAGAAGACTGATAAGCAGGAAATGGAGAGGCGGCTCGAGTCTTGGGGTAGCTTCTCGGCGCATCTTTAAAATCTCTCCCTTGAGACCAGGTGCTTCCTTCATCGTCGCCGGGATTATGTGGGGCCGCACGCTCGAGGATGTGTACACTTGCACGCAAATCGGATGGATGCGTGTGCAGACTCATACGCTTGGTGAGGGTTCGCGGATGAATGATGTTACTGTCCGTACACAAGCACAGGTGGAAGCAGAAACATACACACACGCGCTCGCACGCATACACATCCCTATCACACGCGCGCGTTCGCAAACACACACATACACACATCCCTCCCACACACACGCGCTCACTCACACACACACATGCGCTCACACACACACACGCACGCACGCACGCACGCACGCACGCACGCACGCACGCACACACACACACACACACAAACAAACACACAAACACACACACACACACACGCACGCACGCACGCACGCACGCACGCACGCACGCACGCACACACACACACACACACAAACAAACACACAAACACACACATCTCTCTCCCACACACACGTCCCTCCCACACACACGTCCCTCCCACACACCCGTCCCACACACACGCTACGCACAAACACAAGCCGCTCTTTCCCTTTTAGTTCCTAGGATGATAAACTCATCTTTGGTGTAGATAACGTAATCAGCGGTTGACATAAAGGGGGAGGAACAACGTGAACGTTATCTTTAGGCAGAGTTCGTAAGCAGGGGTTATCAGGTGTGTGTGTGTGTGTGTGTGTGTGTGTGTGTGTGTGTGTGTGTGTGTGTGTGTGTGTGTGTGTGTGTGTGTGTGTGTGTGTGTGTGTGTGTGTGTGTGTGTGTGTGTGTGTGTTTGGACGTGTTTGCGTTTGAGTGTGCTGGTGTTTATGTATTTATTTTTGTGTGTGTGTGATACAGAAAGATAGACACACACGAACAGACAGACAGACACACCGACACCGAGACACAGAGATATAAAACAGCGATCGTGTATCCGCAAAGCAGGTGCTCTCCTCCAAGTGTCCCGAGCGGGGCCGAGTAGGATTGTGGAAGGATCAAACGACAAGAGAAGCGACATTGGCCGAGGTATTTCACGGTATCGTGCGGGCAGCGAGAGGATGAGGATGAGGAGAAGGGGGAAGAGAAGAAGGAGAAGGATGAGGAGGATGGGAATGACGTTGGCGCTGATGAGGAGAATGGGGAAATGGAAGAGGAAGAGGAGGAGGACGACGACGATAGTG
>NW_027213641.1:27500-35000 GCF_042767895.1 Penaeus vannamei | reverse complement strand
ATTTTTATATCTACTGGCCAAGAGGTTTATTTTGTTTTGTTTACACGCGTGGGATTTTTTTTTTTTTTCTTTTTTTTTTTGAGTGGGGGGGGGGGAGTTATCTGTTCAGTGTGGGATGTGAGGGAGGGTGAGGGGTGCTGAGGAAGGGGGGTAAAGGGGGTGAAGGAGAGTAAAGAGGGGAAGGGAGAGAGGAAGGGGAGTGAAGAAGAAGGGTGAGGAAGAGAAAGGGGAAAAGGGAGAAAGCGGGAGTGAGTGAGAGTATGTGGAGAAAGGGAGAAAGGAAGGGGACTGAGAAAAAGGGTGAGGAAGGGGTATGAATGAGAGAAAGTGGGAAAGGGAGAGAGGAAGGCGGGTCAGGAAAATAAGTGAGAAAGAGGGGAGAGGAAGAGGAAGTGGGGTGAGGGAAATATATGCGGAAGTGGAAGAGGAAGGAAAATGGGAAAGTGAGAAAACTGGAGCGAGGGAGAGAGGAAGGTGGAAGAGGAAGAGTTTGTGAGAAAGAGACGGGAGGGGAAGAGTAAGCGGGAGAAGGGAGAGAGGAGAGTGATGAGGAAGATTGGTAAAGGATGGGGATGGGTTAGGGAGAGTAATCAGGAAAGGGAGGATGGGAGGAGTGAGAGAGAAAAAACGAGAAAGGAAGAAAAGAGACGGAAGAGGAGGCGAGATGAAGAGTAAATGTGTAAAAGAGAAAGGGTGTCGCGAAAGAGGCAGTGAGAAAGGGAAAGAAGGGTTGAATGAAAAGGAGAAGAAAGAGAACAGAAGAGACATAGCATAGAAAGGAGAACTTAAAAAAAAAAGCCTGGTCCTACGGGGTGCTGTTAGATGTTAATGCTATTGATATGCAATAAAAGGCCCAGGCGAGGAGGCTATGACGTCTTAAGGTGTTTGGGAAAGACGTTCATTGTGTGGATAAGTGTTTACGAAAGGTTTTATGACGTCAATTACATGTGGATTAAATCTATTTGATTTTTTTGTAAACTGCCTTCTCACCATTATGTTAAACTTAATTGTATTTCTTTGTTTTGTGTTATTTTTTTATTTTTTTGTTATTAACGTGCAATCATTTTTTTCTTTAACGTATGTCTTTATTATTTGTATAGAATGATGATAAATAAATGTTGCATATTTTGTTGGCCAGTGAAATCCACTGGCCAAAGCATAGGCAGACGTGCGTGTGTCCCCTTTGTTCAAAGCATCTAACAATTTTTTGAACAAGTCTTAATTAGAAGTGCAGCGAGTATGGTCGGGTTGTTTTCATATTTGGTGCAGATTCGGCGTCCAGATTTTATTGATAAGTTGGATATTGTTGTACATTATTTTTTATTTTAAGGTAATGATAATTGGATATGTAAAATAATGTAAAATGTTTGTTGCTTACATCTATTTTCTATTCGTCTGTGAATAGTTTCATTTTGACTTGAGGATTTTTCTGTAAGTATTTTTTGTGATATATATATAAGTGTGAGGTTATTTTCCAGTAAGGTTTGCTGCGAAATCTAGCAAGACTTATTTTTATTTCATGTAACACGAATTTAATTTTATTCTATTATCATCATTATTTTTCCCTCGATAGCTCCGGCTCGCGGTTCCGCACGCGAAAGGCACGGCATTACTCCCGGTCACGGTATCGCGCGGTTGGAGAAGCCGGTCGGTGGAGCAGCGCCGGCCGGCATTAAGGCGACCCACACCTCGGCCGCGGCTCGGTCCGGCGGATCAGCCAGCGGTCACTTGTCGCTCTTCGGACCGGACGATTTACGGGTCATTTCCCCTCGCTCGGACGGCCATTCGCCAATTACCGTCCTTCCTGTCGGGGGCCGCAAGGTGGAAGGCGCGAGATCCCCCCTCGTGAGGCTCGTTTCGCGAGCGGGGGAATTTCGTCCTTACGATCGGGGGACCGAAGGATCGAAATCGGGCGAGGCGGCGGGGGATTGTGATGATGGGTGGCAAATTTGATCTTTCCTGTCGGGCTGTGTAAGGGAGACGGCGGCCGCGAAGGCGCTTTTGAAGGCGCTGTCGAAGTAATGCGGGTGCACGGGCGGGGTTGGGGGGGGGGGGTGCGCCGGGCGGGGTGATCGAAGGTTATCACGACGCCCTCATGCTGGCCGATTGTCATGCTGACGGGAGATCCTATCGGGCGGTTAGCGGAAGGAGAGGTTGCGAGGTGGATCTACGGCAGAGGGAGGGCGGGTTGAGGTGGCGATACCTTATCTACTTATCATTATCCTGCCTCTGCCCAGCACAGAGCGTGGGAAAACGCCCGTGTACTAGCAACAAATACGTATTAGTCTTTCCCTTATTCTTTTTACAATATCTGTCATATTTGCCTTTCCCTAATCCTTCGTTCAATATCTGTCATATTAGTTTTTCCCTAATCCTTCTTTCAATCTCTGTCATATCTGTCTTTCCCGAATCCGTCTTTCAATCTCTGTCATATTAGTTTTTCCCTAATCTTTCTTTCAATCTGTCATATTTGCCTTTCCCTAATCCTTCTTTCAATCTCTGTCATATTTGCCTTTCCCGAATCCGTCTTTCAATCTCTGTCATATTTGTCTTTCCCTAATCCTTCTTTCAATCTCTCTCATGTTTGCCTTTCCCTAATCCTTCTTTCAATCTCTGTCATATGTGTCTTTCCCTAATCCTTCTTTCAATCTCTGTCATATGTGTCTTTCCCTAATCCTTCTTTCAATCTCTGTCATATGTGTCTTTTCCTAATCCTTCTTTCAATCTCTTTCATATGTGTCTTTCCCTAATCCTTCTTTCAATCTCTGTCATATTAGTCTTTCCCTAATCCTTCTTTCAATCTGTCATATTTGTCTTTCCCTAATCCTTTTTACAATATCTGTCATATTTGCCTAATCCTTCTTTCAAACTCTCATATTTGCCTTTCCCTAATCCTTCTTTCAATTTCTCTCATATTAGTTTTTCCCTAATCCTTCATTCAATCTCTCACATTTGCCTTTCCCTAATCCGTCTTTCAATCTCTGCCATATTTGTCTTTCCCTAATCCGTCTTTCAATCTCTCTCATATTTGCCTTTCCCTAATCCGTCTTTCAATCTGGCATATTTGTCTTTTCCTAATCCTTTTTACAATATCTGTCATATTTGCCTAATCCTTCTTTCAATCTCTGTCATATTTGTCTTTCCCTAATCCTTCTTTCAATCTCTGTCATATTAGTCTCTCCCTCATCCTTCTTTCAATCTGTCATATTTGTCTTTTCCTAATCCTTTTTACAATATCTGTCATATTTGCCTAATCCTTCTTTCAATCTCTCTTATATTTGCCTTTCGCTAATCCTTCTTTCAATCTCTCTCATATTTGCCTTTCGTTAATCCTTCTTTCAATCTCTGTCATATTTGCCTTTCCCTAATCCTTCTTTCAGTCTCTGTTGGGCGTCCGGCCTGCAAAGACGAGGAAACCCGCTAATGTAAACAATCTCGTGAATGGGAACAGCATGCCTCCGGATCTCCAATCTCGGGAGTGACTTTATCGCCGCGTCAATCGGGCAATCAGGACTCCCTCTGCCGACAGGGCGAGGTGTCGGGGTGTCGGGGTGTCGGGGTCGGGGAGGATAGAAGAGGTGGGAAACCGATAACAAGTATGCATGAGTTGGCGTGATTGGCGACGTCGTTTCTTGGTTCTGCGATGCTTGTGGTGCCGATGCTTTCGGGCGCTGTGTTGCAGGGATTTGTTTGTTTTTCTGTTTTTTTTTGTGTGTGTGCATTTGTTTACCTTGCTTTCGCGAAACTTTTGGTACGATGGTTTCGAAGTTTTTATTTCATTTTTTTTTTTTTTTTTGTATTTGTTTACCTTGCTTCGCGAAATTTGTGGTGCCGGTAGTTTCGGTTTTTATTTTTTATTTTTATTTTTATTTTTTTGTATTTGTTTACCTTGCTTCGCGAAATTTGTGGTGCCGGTAGTTTCGAAGTTTTTATTTTTTATTATTATTTTTTTTGTATGTGTTTACCTTGCTTCGCGAGATTTGCGGTGCTGATAGTTTCGAACTTTTTATTTCAAGGATTTTTTTCGTTATGTATTTACCTTACTTGTGGTGCCGATGGTTTCGAACTTTTTATTTCAAGGGTTTGTTTGTTTTTGTGTTTATTTGATATTATTTTATTGGCATATGTTTACCTTGTTTCGCGAAACTTGTGGTGCTGATGCTTCCGAACTTTTTATTTCAGTGATTTTGTTTTTATTTTTATTTTTGTATATGTTTATCATATTTTTGGCGAGGAAAATTAATCTTAATATAGTTTTCGGTAACGATAAAGGCTTTGTTGCAGAGATCACATTTTTTACCAAGGGTCATATTTTTTCCCACATAATGTTGAATGGTTACAGTAGATATACTTATCTCGCTACAAGCAAAAAAAAAAAAAAAAAAAAAATGTATATTCAGTATTTATGATATGAAAAGACGGTCGATATTACGATTTCAGTAATTATTGATCTAAAAGATATTTAATGTATAATATATATATATATATATATATATATATATATATATATATAAGATATTTAATATATAAGATATATATATAAGATATCGACAGAAAGCCACCAAGAAACACATGTAACAAGCTAAGACTCACAGGTCGTCGCTCTCACACACAAGCTAGATTCGCAGACATCATAAACAGCATGACATACACAGCGCCTCAATGTCCCGTCTGTGTGCATCGTTATTGCCGCGATGCAGGCATTCATTCGGCAACAGCTGCTGTGGAGAGACACGCATCCTGCTTATCTCTCGGGTTCTCTCGGCTCGTAACAGTAAACAGGGCAACAGGAGAGGAGTGCCAAGCCAGGGACTAGGGACTATCCCGGGGCTTTTATGGTCTCGTAAAGGGCCCCACGAGCGCCGCTGTTGGTTACGCTGCCTTCGGGTAATACGCTTCTGCGCGTTCTGGAACTTTTGCTGGTGCGAGGAGTGTGGGTGGGTGGGGGGAGAAGGAGGGGGTGAGGGAGAAGGAGGGGGTAAGGGGGAAGGAGCGACGGGGGAGATGGAGGGGGTGAGGGGGGGAGGGGAGAGGGAGGGAGTGTGGAAGAAGGAGGGGGTCCTTGGAACTTTTGCTGGTGCGAGGAGTGTGGGTGGGTGGGGGAGGAGAAGGAGGGGGTGAGGGGGAAGGAGGGGGGGAGAAGGAGGGGGTCTGGAAGAAGGAGGGGGTCCTTGGAACTTTTGCTGGTGCGAGGAGTGTGGGTGGGTGGGGGAGGAGGGGGAGGGGGCGGGGGAGAAGGAGGGGGTGAGGGGGAAGGGGACGGGGGAGAAGGAGGGGGTGAGGGGGACGGGGGAGAAGGAGGGGGCGAGGGTGGGAGGGGAGAAGGAGGGGATCTGGAAGAAGGAGGGGGTCCTTGGAACTTTTGCTGGTGCGAGGAGTGTGAGTGGGCGGGGGAGGAGGGGGAAGATGACGTGAGGGGGAGGGGAACGGGGAAAGGGTAAGGGTAGGGAGGGGAGAAGGGGAAGGGGTAGAGGGTGTGTGGGTAGGGAGGAGGGAGGGTTAGAGGGGTGGGGAGAGGAAAATGGGGTATGAGGATGGGTGGGGAGGAGGGAGGGTTAGAGGGGTGGGGAGAGGAAAAAGGGTTGGGGAAAGGAGGAGGGAATAGGGTAGATTGGGGAGAGGAGAAAGGGTTGGGGTAAAATGAGGAGAGGAGGAAGGGGTTGAAGGAGGATGGGTAGGGAAGAGGAAGAAGGGGTTGGGGTAGGGCGGGGGAAGGAGGAGGGGTTAGGGGAGGGATGGGGAGGGGAGTGGAAGGTCGTACATAAGGACAACGTCGTCAAAGGATCGTAAACAGACTGAAGGAAGATAAGCAGAACTTTGACGTTATTATTCTTATCATAATTATTATTTTTTGTGCTCATTAAGTTTGACACTATGCAGAGTTAAAGGTTTACGACAAGCAAGATAAAGCCTTATCGTTGATGTGACAAATGTTTATTATTTACAGACTCGTGTATTTGTTTTTAATAGGTTAAAGGGAGAGTTATGTAGTTGTTAGAATCCGCTATGATGATTTAGAAATTATGTAATTTTCTCGCTATCTACCCTTTTGCTTGTTTTTCCTCTCTTTAGTTTTGTATTTCTTTTATTCGCCAGTATGATTTTCTTTTACAGTTTATCAACCACATATTTCATAGGCCCGTATTCTGCTATAGGCCTACTATTTATTTATTTATATATATTTTTTTTTAAAGCTAAGATACACTATAGGTTAGGGGTGAATGGTTGAACGTTACTTGTCCGAATAACATCGTTGTATTTCAAATGATTATCATTACGAACCTATCAGTAATCAAATAGTTATTTTAGCTAAATTATTCACCTTGTCATCATTTATCACCTAACTGCCTAGTGTATCTTTGCCTCGATAAAGGCTGGTTAGCTAAACAAATGAAGAGATAAGTAAATATGAAATAATTATTACTACTATTAAGTTACATTGATGTTGTTTGGACTGCATATGCAAGTGTGATGATGAACATGACTACATTTCATCTAACATTTTCCTATCGCTTGTAGAAAAATGTTCACCTCCCATTACTGTTATCTTTCATTTTTCCATTTCTCTTTCGCAGGTGAGTTCACGAGTAAATGACGGAAACAGGAGGAAGGTAGTCGTAAGGACACCGGAAATAGGTAAATATGTGGGCGAAATAATGATGATAAAGTGATGTTTGTAATGATTTCTTGATTGTAGATCACTATGTTAGTGATGACCAGCATTGTAATCATGATGATGATAGTGATAGTGATTTAATGACCATGGTATTGGCAAATATAATGGTGGTAAGGAGAATTATTATGATAATAGTGATAATGATAATGGTTGGGATGGTAATAATAATAATAGCAATAGTATTAGTAAAGATGATCTATAATGATGATAATGATTGTAAAAGTGATAACTAGAATAGCAATGGCATTGATAGTAATAGCGATAACTGCAATAACAATGGTAGAGACGATAATGCTGATAATAACAATGGCGACAGTGATAATAGGGTTGATAAAAACAATGATTATTATTATGGTTATAATTATGGATATATTGATAAACATACAACGATCATAGTAATGGTAATAATAATGAAAATTATAATGATGATAGTTAGCAATGAAGATAATAGTAACAAAGATAATCATTATAATAGTGATACTGGCAGTGACGATAATCATCATAGCGATTGTAATAATGATAATTATATTTATAATAACTATATATGTAAAAGAATGCGTGCATGTTGCGTGAGGTTATGCGCTGTAAGAGTGCGCCAAAGATTAATGAAAAATCCAAAATGAGTTTTGACAATAACAACAAGGGCAAATCGGTGTATGCTTGATGAGATTTTTATGATGTCTAGCTAATATAAACTATAATAAGAATGATGGTGATAATAAAAAAAGAATCCATATATGAGGTAGGAGGTAATTGGATGCCGAGTGCGAGAGTGCGAGAGCCGGAGAGCGGGAGAGGAGAGAGCGACCGCCGTGTTAATGGAA
>NW_027213641.1:2500-20000 GCF_042767895.1 Penaeus vannamei | reverse complement strand
AGAGAGAGAGAGAGAGAGAGAGAGAGAGAGAGAGAGAGAGTGAGAGAGGGCATAGGCAAGAAGCAGAAAATAAATGCACAAGAGAGAGAGAGAGAGAGAGAGAGAGAGCTTGGGGCGTAGAGCGAACCGCGAAGGAACATCCTGGGCGGGAAGAGAAAAAAAAAAAAAAATAAATAAAAAAATAAAAATCTCGTTCCTCTCGCGCTAAGGGAGCGAGGGAGAGCGGCAGGTGCGGAGGCCGTCGTTCTTGCGGAGAATCTCGGGAGCGTTTGAATCTCTCATCCACGGGCGGAGGTGCTGCGGGTTGAGGGAGGAGGGAGGAATGGAGGAAGGGAGGAAGGGAAGGAGGAAGGGAGGGGGAGGAGGGCGAGGTGGGAGGGAAGGGAGGAAAGGGTGGGAGGGAGGGAGGGAGGAGGGGGAGGGAGGAGGAGGAGGGAAGGTGGGATAGGAAAGAGGAAGGGGGGAATGTAGGGAAGGAGGGAAGGGAAGCTGGATGGAGGAAGGACAGGAATGTGGAGAAGGGGGAGGAAGGAAGGGAAGTAGGGTGGAGGAAGGAGGAGAAACGAAAGGAGGAATGAATAAAGAAAATAAGACGAGGAAGAGAGTGAAACGGACACAACCTGAGTGTGAAGCTTCCGAGTCCTGGACGGAATCGCCTCTGGAATCGCATTAAAGTGATTTCAGACAGCGATGGCAGGGTCGGCTCTGCCATTATTGATAGGACTCGGCAGGGCGGCGGCGGCGGCGGCGGCGGCGGCGTGGACTGCTCGTCTCATAAAGCGTGATTAGCGGAACTGCAGCGTCGTACGGAGGAATCCCCCGCCATCCATTCTCAGTGCAGCGGGCGATTCTTACCGGGGTTGTGATTGGCTGGCTTCTGTTAGCGAGGTTGTGATTGGCTGGCTTCTGTTACCGGGGTTGTGATTGGCTGGCTTCTGTTACCGGGGTTGTGATTGGCTGGCTTCTGTTAGCGGGGTTGTGATTGGCTGGCTTCTGTTACCGGGGTTGTGATTGGCTGGCTTCTGTTGCCGGGGTTGTGATTGGCTGGCTTCTGTTACCGGGGTTGTGATTGACTGGCTTCTGTTGCCGGGGTTGTGATTGGCTGGCTTCTGTTACCGGGGTTGTGATTGGCTGGCTTCTGTTACCGGGGTTGTGATTGGCTGGCTTCTGTTGCCGGGGTTGTGATTGGCTGGCTTCTGTTACCGGGGTTGTGATTGGCTGGCTTCTGTTGCCGGGGTTGTGATTGGCTGGCTTCTTTTAGCGAGGTTGTGATTGGCTGGCTTCTGTTACCGGGGTTGTGATTGGCTGGCTTCTGTTACCGGGGTTGTGATTGGCTGGCTTCTGTTGCCGGGGTTGTGATTGGCTGGCTTCTGTTACCGGGGTTGTGATTGGCTGGCTTCTGTTAGCGGGGTTGTGATTGGCTGGCTTCTGTTACCGGGGTTGTGATTAGCTGGCTTCTGTTAGCGGGGTTGTGATTGGCTGGCTTCTGTTACCGGGGTTGTGATTGGCTGGCTTCTGTTACCGGGGTTGTGATTGACTGGCTTCTGTTGCCGGGGTTGTGATTGGCTGGCTTCTGTTACCGGGGTTGTGATTGGTTGGCTTCTGTTACCGGGGTTGTGATTGGCTGGCTTCTGTTACCGGGGTTGTGATTGGCTGGCTTCTGTTACCGGGGTTGTGATTGGCTGGCTTCTGTTACCGGGGTTGTGATTGGCTGGCTTCCGTTACCGGGGTTGTGATTGGCTGGCTTCTGTTACCGGGGTTGTGATTGGCTGGCTTCTGTTAGCGAAGTTGTGATTGGCTGGCTTCTGTTACCGGGGTTGTGATTGGCTGGCTTCTGTTACCGGGGTTGTGATTGGCTGGCTTCTGTTACCGGGGTTGTGATTGGCTGGCTTCCGTTACCGGGGTTGTGATTGGCTGGCTTCTGTTACCGGGGTTGTGATTGGCTGGCTTCTGTTAGCGAGGTTGTGATTGGCTGGCTTCTGTTAGCGGGGTTGTGATTGGCTGGCTTCTGTTACCGGGGTTGTGATTGGCTGGCTTCTGTTGCCGGGGTTGTGATTGGCTGGCTTCTGTTACCGGGGTTGTGATTGACTGGCTTCTGTTGCCGGGGTTGTGATTGGCTGGCTTCTGTTACCGGGGTTGTGATTGGCTGGCTTCTGTTACCGTGGTTGTGATTGGCTAGCTTCTGTTAGCGGGGTTGTGATTGGCTGGCTTCTGTTACCGGGGTTGTGATTGGCTGGCTTCTTTTAGCGAGGTTGTGATTGGCTGGCTTCTGTTAGCGGGGTTGTGATTGGCTGGCTTACGTTACCGGGGTTGTGATTGGCTGGCTTCTGTTAGCGAGGTTGTGATTGGCTGGCTTCTGTTAGCGGGGTTGTGATTGGCTGGCTTCTGTTAGCGAGGTTGTGATTGGCTGGCTTCTGTTACCGAGGTTGTGATTGGCTGGCTTCTGTTACCGAGGTTGTGATTGGCTGGCTTCTGTTAGCGAGGTTGTGATTGACTGGCTTCTGTTACCGGGGTTGTGATTGGCTGGCTTCTGTTAGCGGGGTTGTGATTGGCTGGCTTCTGTTAGCGGGGTTGTGATTGGCTGGCTTCTGTTAGCGGGGTTGTGATTGGCTGGCTTCTGTTGCCGGGGTTGTGATTGGCTGGCTTCTGTTACCGGGGTTGTGATTGGCTGGCTTCTGTTACCGGGGTTGTGATTGGCTGGCTTCTGTTACCGGGGTTGTGATTGGCTGGCTTCTGTTACCGGGGTTGTGATTGGCTGGCTTCTGTTAGTGAGGTTGTGATTGGCTGGCTTCTGTTAGCGAGGTTGTGATTGGCTGGCTTCTGTTAGCGAGGTTGTGATTGGCTGGCTTCTGTTACCGGGGTTGTGATTGGCTGGCTTCTGTTAGCGGGGTTGTGATTGGCTGGCTTCTGTTGCCGGGGTTGTGATTGGCTGGCTTCTGTTAGCGAGGTTGTGATTGGCTGGCTTCTGTTACCGGGGTTGTGATTGGCTGGCTTCTGTTACCGGGGTTGTGATTGGCTGGCTTCTGTTACCGGGGTTGTGATTGGCTGGCTTCTGTTAGCGGGGTTGTGATTGGCTGGCTTCCGTTAGCGGGGTTGTGATTGGCTGGCTTCTGTTAGCGAGGTTGTGATTGGCTGGCTTCTGTTAGCGGGGTTGTAATTGGCTGGCTTCTGTTAGCGAGGTTGTGATTGGCTGGCTTCTGTTACCGGGGTTGTGATTGGCTGGCTTCTGTTAGCGGGGTTTGGATTGGCTGGCTTCTGTTAGCGAGGTTGTGATTGGCTGGCTTCTGTTAGCGAGGTTGTGATTGGCTGGCTTCTGTTAGCGAGGTTGTGATTGGCTGGCTTCTGTTAGCGAGGTTGTGATTGGCTGGCTTCTGTTAGCGAGGTTGTGATTGGCTGGCTTCTGTTAGCGGGGTTGTGATCGGCTGGCTTCTGTTAGCGGGGTTGTGATTGGCTGGCTTCTGTTAGCGGGGTTGTGATTGGCTGGCTTCTGTTACCGGGGTTGTGATTGGCTGACTTCTTTTGCCGGGGTTGTGATTGGCTGGTTTCTGTTACCGGGGTTGTGATTGGCTGGCTTCCGTTACCGGGGTTGTGATTGGCTGGTTTCTGTTACCGGGGTTGTGATTGGCTGGCTTCTGTTACCGGGGTTATGATTGGCTGGCTTCTGTTGCCGGGGTTGTGATTGGCTGGCTTCTGTTAGCGAGGTTGTGATTGGCTGGCTTCTGTTACCGGGGTTGTGATTGGCTGGCTTCTGTTAGCGAGGTTGTGATTGGCAGGCTTCTGTTACCGGGGTTGTGATTGGCTGGCTTCTGTTGCCGGGGTTGTGATTGGCTGGCTTCTGTTACCGGGGTTGTGATTGGCTGGCTTCTGTTACCGGGGTTGTGATTGGCAGGCTTCTGTTAGTGAGGTTGTTATTGGCTAGCTTCCGTTAGCGAGGTTGTGATTGGCAGGCTTCTGTTACCGGGGTTGTGATTGGCTGGCTTCTGTTGCCGGGGTTGTGATTGGCTGGTTTCTGTTACCGGGGTTGTGATTGGCAGGCTTCTGTTGCCGGTTTTGTGATTGGCAGGCTTCTGTTACCGGGGTTGTGATTGGCTGGCTTCTGTTACCGGGGTTGTGATTGGCAGGCTTCTGTTACCGGGGTTGTGATTGGCTGGCTTCTGTTACCGGGGTTGTGATTGGCTGGCTTCCGTTCACGCACACGCACGCTAAAGCTCCCGGTTGTTTCACTCATTACCGCTCTACTCGACGCCGTTTAATGAACGCGAACGCGGGGCCAAACGATCACTTTTGGAATTCGCTCTTTTCGCGGGAAACGAATACTTCGCGTAGCTTCCGCGGGCGTTGATGATAGATAATTGTTTTTTTGTTTTTTGTTTTGTTTTTTAAATTTTTTGTTTTGTTTTAAAAGTACTATTTGAGCGGATGTTTCGTCGCTTTATGACAGCGTTTATTGGATGGATCCGCCCCCTCCCTCCCGCCCTCCCCTTCCCCCCCTGTTAATTACTAACGCCCATTCCCCGCCCCCTTCCACCTACCACCCAGCACCCATACCCTCTCCCTCCACACCTTACCCTCCAAACACCCATAACATACCCATCCTGACCCTCCCCCTCTCACCATCCCCAAGCCCCTCCTCCCCCGCTCACCATCCCACCAGTCCCTCCCTCCCCACTCACCATCCTGACCAGCCCCTCCTCCCCACTCACCATCCCACCAGACCCTCTCCCCCCCTCACTCACCATCCCACCAGTCCCCCCTCCCGCTCACCATCCCACTAGTCCCCTCCCTCCCCCACCACCATCCCTGCCCTCCTCCCCGCTCACCATCCCACCAGCCCCCCCCTCCTCTACCCCGCTGACCAGCCCCCTCCCCTCCCCTTTGTCTCCTGTCTGGCCCGCCGTATAGCAGTAGTAGTGTATAACGAAATAAACACTTGGAAATGGCCATTATCATATATTTACCCCGCGGGAAGGGAAGGATATTACGGTCGGCTGGCCACTGGGGACCTACAGCGAGGCATAGGCAGGGGGGGAGGGGAAGGGAACTTGGAAAGGTGCTTTGGAGGGCTAGGTTGAAATAGGGAAAGGAGAGGGAATAGGAAAAGCAGAGGGGATAGGGAACGAGAGGGATAGGGAAGGAGAGGGGATAGGGAGAGGGAGAGGGAATAGGGAAGGAGAGGGGATAGGGAGAGGGAGTAGGAAAAGGAGAGGGGGTAGGGAGAAGGAGTAAATAGGAAAAGAGTGTAAATGGAAAGGAGAGGGAGTAGGAAAAGCAGAGGGGATAGGAAAGGAGGGGGTAGGGGAAGAGAGGGAGTGAAGGAGAGATGGAGTGGAAAAGGAGAGGGCGTAGAAAAAGGTGGAGGGTGAATAAGGCAAAAGAAAGGGGGTGAGGAATAAGAGTGGGAATCAGAGAAGGATGAAAGAGAGAGAAACAGGTGGAGAAAGAGAAACAACATGAAAGTAGGCAGATGTAGGAGAGAGAAAGAAAGGATGTGTAGAAAAAAGGGGGGTGGGGGACTTCAGAAGTAGACACGAGGAGAAAGGAAACAGAAGGAAGGAAAGTGGGAGGGAACGAGGGACAAACGGAAGATAAAGATAAACAATAGATAGATAGGTGAAAAGCGAAAGCAGAGGAAGAAATATAGGAAAGAAAGGGAGACAGAAAAAAGGAGAAGGGTAGACAAGAAAGATAAAAAATGGATAGGGCGAAAATAAAGGAAAATGAAACCGGAGCGAAGGGGAGAAACAGAAGTAGAATTAATAAAAGATAAACATAGAAGAGGGCGAGAAGGAAGGAAGAGTGAAATTAAACAAGAGGTTAAAGGTGACACGAAGACGTTAGAGGAGAAAGGGAGAAGCAAGGGAGAGAAAGATGGGGAAAGCGAGAGGCAAAAGAAAGATAAGGAAAGTCGGGAGAAGGAGAGAGGGAGACAGGAGAGAAAAATGCGGAAGAAGGAGAGACAGAGAGTGAGAACGGTAAACGAAGGTGAGGGATGGGGAGGGGGGAGGAGGGGAGGTTAAAAGTGGTAAGTTGAATAAAATATTCAGGAAGGAAGAAACACGGCATGTCTCTTTTCCCCCTACCCCCCATCCGTGCTCTTTTTTTTGTATTTACGTCTTTCATTTTCCTTTATCACCTTACCCTTCTATTTTTTTCTCTTTCATTCGTCTAATTTACTCTTTCTCTACTTCATTCTCCATTTTCTATTTTTTCCAGTTCACTCTCCTCCCTGGTCAACTCTCTCTTCTCTTCGCTCCCTTCTCCCTCCTCTGTCTCCCCTCATGCCTCTCTTCCATGTTATCTCTTTCAATTCACCCTCCCTCTTGATTCCCTTCCTCCTCTCTTTCGTCCACTTATCTCTCACTGTTTGCTCTTCCTCCTGTCTATCCTGCAATTCAATCATTCATTTATTTCCCTTCCTCCTATCTCTTTTCTAATTTACCTTACATGTTCACTCAAACTCTCTCTCTCTCTCTCTCTGTCTCTCTCTCTGTCTCTCTCTCTCTCTCTCTCTCTCTCTCTCTCTCTCTCTCTCTCTCTCTCTCTCTCTCTCTCTCTCTCTCTCTCTCTCTCTCTCTCTCTCTCTCTCTCTCTCTCTCTCTCTCTTCTCTCCTCTCTCTCTCTCTCTCTCTCTCTCTCTCTCTCTCTCTCTCTCTCTCTCTCTCTCTCTCTCTCTCTCTCTTCCTCTTCCTCTCTCTCTCTCTCTCTCTCTCTCTCTTCGTTTGATTATTTTTCTCTCTTTTCTTCCCTCCTCACTCCCTCTCTCTCCCTCCTTCCTTCCTCCTATCTCTCAGCCTTTTCACTCTGTCTCCTATTCCTCTTCCTCATCTCGCTTCCTTTTCATTCTCCCTTCAATTTCCCTTCTTTCTTTCTCTCTTCTATTTCACTCTTTCTCTTATTTCCCTTCCTCCTTTCTCTCATCTCCACTCTCTCCAATGCCCCTATCATCTCTCCTCTCCAATTCCCCTTCCTCCTTTCTCCAGTTCACTCTCCCTTCCACCTCCCGTTTCTCTCATCCCCTATCATCACTCCTCTCCAATACCCCTTCCTCCTTTCTCCAGTTCACTCTCCCTTCCACCTCCCGTTTCTCTCATCCCCTATCATCACTCCTCTCCAATACCCCTTCCTCCTTTCTTCAGTTCACTCTCACTTCCACCTCCCCTTTCTCTCATCCCCTATCATCACTCCTCTCCAATTTCCCTTCCTCCTTTCTCCAGTTCATCTTCACTTCCACCTCCCCTTTCTCTCATCCCTATCATCACTCCTTCCAATACCCCCTTCCTCCTTTCTCCACTTCACTCTCACTTCCACCCCCCTTTTCTCTCATCCCCTATCATCTCTCCTCTCCCATTCCCCTTCCTCCTTTCTCCAGTTCACTCTCCCTTCCACCTCCCCTATCATCACTCCTCTCCAATTCTCCTTCCTCTTTCTTCCAATTCACTCTCCCTCCCCTTTCTCTCGTCCCCTATCACCTCTCCTCTCCTTCTCCGCGCCCCTGAGGAAGAACGCAGATAAGTTATTTATTTGGATTTCGTGCCGGAGCATAATCCAAAGACGGATGCCTCTTGCCGACCTCCTCCTCCTCCTCCTGCTCCTGCTCCTGCTCCTGCTCCTGCTCCTCCGTGCGGCCGCAACTTATCCTCGAGGCCGCCGCTGCTGCTGTTATGTCATAACGAACCTCGCCTCGCTTATCCTGAGGAACGTTATATAATTCTTCTGGGTTAAGCCGGAGTTGCGTTGGGTTGAGCTTTTTTTTTATTTATTTTTTTATTTTTTTTGGGGGGGTGTATTTTTTGTTGTGATTTTTTTTCTTTCTTTCTTTTTTTGGGGGATTTTTTTTTAACATTGGGGGGGTGTAGGTTAGGGGGTACTTTTTTAAGATTTGTTGATTGATGTTAATTTGGTTTGCTTGCGGTCATGTTGGTGATGGTGAAATTGTTATTGTAATTTATTTTGGGTACAGGTAGCGGGGTGGGGGGTGAGGGGCGCTCTACACCCAAACCTGTACTTATATAAATTCCCAAGTGATAATACATGTATACGTTTATTAGGCATTAATTTTAGGCTCCAAGTGAATTATATCAGATGCATTACCGTTGTCATTTCGGGTAGGTGTTTCATTTGCACCCATGCAATATTCCAGAATAGTCCCTCGCTAAGAATGTTTTATGTTTTTGGTCACGTTGGTTAGTTTGTTTGTTCGTTCGTTGATTATGAGGTTATGAGGATCTCGAAAAAATATGAACAGATTTTCTTTTCTGAAATTTGTACCAGAGGCGTGTCTTAGCCTAACTTAGATGCCATTAATTTTTGGAGGCGATCCGGATATTATTTGTTCGATTGTTAGCACGATAGCTCAGAAAGTTTCGAACAGATTTTTATGGAAATTTTACCAGAAGTGTCTCTTAGCCTAAGTCAGATTAGTGGTGATCCGTATCGTGAACCAGATCCAGGATTTTTTTTTTAAATGATTGCCTCTATTGCCTTGCCTCCGCCAAGTTCATGTTTACGGACGTCTCCTGTGTGCTTGAGAAAGGTGATTTTGATGTAATTCTTTAAGTGGAAATGTTTTTGTTGCATCAGTGACCTTGTTACCTTGGCAGTGGTATGCGCGCTCTCTGTGCTTCTAGTATTATCATCATTTTATTTGATGGTCTTAACTGGCTTGCAAACATACGAAGTTGCAAAACTATATTTATGTATTTATTGTTATTATTATTATTTTAGGGTAAGGGTCTCTCGTTTACGGCCCAACTAGTTTTTATTTATTATAACTCGTGCAATCTCCTTTTTGCCCAGTGTAATGTGCCGTCCTTACAAGCGCCCCCCCCCCTATTCCTATCTCATTTCCTTTCGGGGTAGCGTTAGACTTCACCTTTCCCCTTGTGTACAAAGTGTGCAAAGTGTACCAAGTGTACTAAGGCCTCACGCGAATTCTTGGCATAGGTCTTGGGTCTCTTCCCTCATAACGCTCGTGTAGCATTTTTTGTGTGTCGTCTGATGTCTTTGGGTACGAGCTCTTGTTATTTTTTTTCTTCCTTGTCTTTCGTTCGTTTTTGGTGTTCCTCCTCCTTCTCTTGTTTTTTTCTTTTTTTCTATATTGTCTTTTTTTTCGTATGTATTATGTTTTTCTTTGTATGTTCCTCCTCCTCTCCCACTTCCTACTCCTATTGTGTTTGTTTTTTTTCTGTAGTCTGCTGATCTCTTTATTTTCCTCCACCTCTTTTGCGTCCTCCTCTTTCAGGTGTATTTACTTATTTTTTGTTCTATATTATGTTTATCTTTCTGGTCCCTCCTCTTTTTTCTTCAATTTCCTTCGTCTGTGGTGTTTTCCTTGCTCTTTTTTCGTCTCCTGTTTTCTGCCTTTTTTCTATTTTCCTCTTTTTTCCTCCTCGTCAATTTCCTTCCCTCTCTCTCCGGCTTCTAACCCGTCTTCTAAAAAAACACTTTACATGCCGTTATATTATATTATTTTTACGGTGGAATAAGCGTATGTAAACAAACAACCCATTGTAAGACAGGCTTTCCGGACATGATATATATTATAACGATGTTATGAGTGTTCAGGTATATTGTATTGGAAAAATATAGAATACAATTAATAAAATATTCTTTCTAGTTCCAGAGTGGTCTACTGTAGTTGCAATGTAATTTCAATAGAGGGAGTTGCATTATTTCTTATGGTTATTTTTTTTTAGGGTATTATCATATATTGCATTTATTCCTCGCTTTATCTGCCGTCTCGTTTGATTCATTCTCCTTGTGATATGCTACTTCACCGCTGACTCTTGACAATCCTTACTGCCACATGCAAACAGCTGATCTAGCGCTGATTAAGCTGTTCTGTGCCCCTTGACAGCTTTGCCTTACCCGGGTAGCTCAGGTGGTGATGCAGCCGTTCTGCTTGTTGTGTCTGCTTTTGTCACTTTGTGCTTTTGAATTCCATGGTAACCAGACAGGCAGAAGGAAAGTGAGACTTTTTTTTATTTTATTATTATTTTATTATTATTATTATTATTATTTACTGTGAACTCGTAAAAATATTTTATATTGTCAGCCTCATTGATCCGTTTTCATTTATCTTCACTACTAAATTCGCGAGGGGGTAAGAACGCTTAAATATGAGATAACCTCTTGATTGCAAATTCATCGGAGGAATTCGCTAATAACGCGGCTGCATGGGAATCGCTTGCAATACTGCACAAGCAAGATCCATGACATGCAAGCATTCTCCGGCTCGCGTGTTGTTGGCCTTGCCTCGTTTTTGGAAGCAGAAAGAGCGACATAGGAGGAGGCGAAGGAGGAAGAGAGGAGGATGGGATAAGATGGCGGAGGAGGAGGAAAAGGAGGGGGAGGAGGGGAAGGAGGAGAAGGAGGAGAAGGAGGAGAAGGAGGAGGAGGAGGAGGAGGAGGAGGAGGAGGAGGAGGAGGAAAAGAAGAAGAAGAAGGAGGAGGGGGAGGAGGAGGGGAAGGAGGAGGGGAAGGAGAAGGAGAAGGAGAAGGAGAAGGAGGGGGAGAAAGAGGAGGAAAGGAGGAGGAGAAAGAGGAGGAGAAAGAGGAGGAGGAAGTAGATGAAGAAGGAGAAGAAGAAGAAGAAGAAGAAGAAGAAGAAGAAGAAGAAGAAGAAGAAGAAGAAGAAGAAGAAGAAGAAGAAGAAAAGAAAAAGAAGAAGAAGAAAAAAAAAAAGAAGAAGAAGAAGAAGAAGAAGAAGAAGAAGAAGAAGAAGAAGAAGAAGAAGAAGAAGAACACGAACACGAAGAGGGAAGAGGAATTAAAATACTCCGTACTTAAGCGGAGACCGAGTGAGGATGATGCGGGGTTTCCTGTTGATTTATCGGCGGGGAGGAATAAATCACGGGAGTCTCGCTGGCTGCATTGCGCCGCGCGGGACGAGCCACGCCAAGGAGCGAAGTGTGGCGTACCTGTAGCTTACCTGCGGCTCCCCTGCGGCTCCCAGGTATATATTCGGATACGCAAAGAGGCCCGAAAGAGGCTGATGTTTAATGCATGGGCGCCGTCACGCTGTAATTACCGGTACTTAGCACTCCCCTAATTGTCTCGTCGGTGCGCGGGCTCGTCGGCGGTTACGCGGAGGCGCGACGGGGAAGGAGGAGGAGGGGGGTGGGAGGAGGGAGAGGAGGGAGGGGATAGGGGATAGGTGGGGAAAGGAAGGAGGATAGGGAAGGGGAGGAGGGAGGATAGGGGATGGGAGGAGGGAGGATAGGGAAGGGGAGGAGGGAGGGGATAGAAGGGAAAGGAAGGAGGATAGGGAAGGGGAGGAGGGAGGATAGGGATGGGAGGAGGGAGGATAAGGGGATGGGAGGAGGGAGGATAGGGGAAGGGCGGAGGGAGGATAGGGGATGGGGGAGGGGAGGATAGGGAAGGGAGGAGGGAGGATAGGGAAGGGGAGGAGGGAGGATAGGGTAGGGGAAGGGAGGATAGGGATGGGAGGAGGGAGGATAGGGAAGGGAGGAGGGAGGATAGGGAAGGGGAGGAGGGATAGGGAAGGGGAGGAAGGGAGGATAGGGAAGGGAGGAGGGAGGATAGGGAAGGCGAGGAGGGAGGATAGGGAAGGGGCGGAGGGAGGATAGGGTAGGCGAGGAAGGAGATAGGGGATGGGAGGAGGGAGGATAGGAAGGGGAGGAGGGAGGATAGGGAAGGGGAGGAGGGCGTATAGGGAAGGGAGGGAAGGAGGATAGGGAAGGGGAAGAGGGAGGATAGGGAAGGGGAGGAGGCAGGATAGGGAAGGGGAGAAGGGAGGATAGGGGATGGGAGGAGGGAGGATAGTGAAGGGGAGGAGGGAGGATAGGGGATGGGAGGCGGGAGGATAGGGAAGGGTATAGAGGGAGGATAGGGAAGGGAGGAGGGAGGATAGGGAAGGGGGAGGAGGGAGGATAGGGAAGGGGAGGAGGAGGGATGAGGGAAGGGGAGGAAGGGGGATAGGGGATGGGAGGAGGGAGGATAGGGAAGGATTAGGAGGGAGGATAGGGAAAGGAGGGGAGGATAGGGAAGGGCGGAGGGAGGATAGGGAAGGGGCGGAGGGAGGATAGGGAAGGGAGGAGGAGGATAGGGAAGGGGCGGAGGGAGGATAAGGAAGGGGCGGAGGGAGGATAGGGGATGGGGGAGGGAGGATAGGGAAGGGAGGTGGGAGGATAGGGAAGGGAGGAGAGAGGATAGGGAAGGAGGAGGGAGATAGGGAAGGGGAGGACGGAGGATAGGAAGGGAGGAGGGAGGATAGGGAAGGCGAGGAGGGAGATAAAGGGGGAGGAGGATAGGGAAGTGGAGGAATGAGGATAGGGAAGGGGGAGGAAGGGAGGATAAGGAAGGGAGGAGGGAGGATAGGGAAGGGGAGGAGGGAGGATATGGAAGGCGAGGAGGGAGGATAGGGAAGGGGAGGAGAGAGGATAGGGAAGGCGAGGAGGGGAGGATAGGGAAGGGGGAGGAAGGAGGATAAGGAAGGCGAGGGAGGGAGGATAGGGAAGGGAGGAAGGAGGATAAGGAAGGCGAGGAGGGAGGATAGGGAAGGCGAGGAGGGAGGATAGGGAAGGGGAGGAGGGAGGATAGGGAAGGGAGGAGGAGGATAGGGAAGGGGAGGAGAGAGGGGATAGGGAAGGCGAGGAGGGAGGATAGGGAAGGGGAGGGGGGAGGATAGGGAAGGGGAGGAGGGAGGATAGGGAAGGGAAAGAGGATAGGGAAGGGAGGAAAGAGGATAGGGAAGTAGGAGGGAGGATAGGGAAGGCGAGGAGGGAGGATAGGGAAGGGGAGGAGGGAGGATAGGGGATGGGAGGAGGTTGGAGGCAGAAGGGGAGGGGAAAGGGGCAGGGTGACGTCAGAGATAGATATTCATGGGTAATTAACACTCAGACGGAATCAAATATTTACTCGTAAATAGATCGTACATTTTTTATAGTTTCTTTGTTCGGAAAAGATGTCGCAGAAGGAATAGAGGAGGAAGGTGGTTCTTGGGGGTATCTGGGCACAGGAGGGCGGCGTGGAATGAAGGAGGGGGGGGGATGGAGATGTATGGCGAGAGGAAGAAAATGTATGATATTTGTATGTGGTTTATACATATACAGGGCATATCGGTATAGCATGTCAGCAGTCCGTTCTTTAATAATGTCATGAATTAAGTACTAGTATGATAGATTAAGTAAATTCGTGTGTGTGTGAGAGAGAGAGAGAGAGAGAGAGAGAGAGAGAGAGAGAGAGAGAGAGAGAGAGAGAGAGAGAGAGAGAGAGAGAGAGAGAGAGAGAGAGAGAGAGAGCGAGAGCGAGAGGGAAAGGGAGGAGGCCCTGGGAGTGAGAGAGAGAGTGAGAGTGAGAGTGAGAGTGAGAGAGAGATTGAGAGAGAGAGAGAGTGAGAGAGAGAGTGAGTGAGAGAGAGAGAGAAAGAAAGAAAAGAGTGTTAAGAGGAAGGAGAAGAGGGAGAAGAAGATAGTAATAGGAGGAAACAGAAGTGTTGGCAGCATCAGAAAGAAAGAGAGAGAGCGAAATAGAGACAAAGATAGAGAGTCAGAGAATTAAGGAGACAAGAGTTAGAGAGACCGACAGTTAGAACGAGCGAGAAAGAGAGAAAGAGAGAGAGAGGAAAAGAGACAAGAAATTACGCACCTCATTTTGCTCCGCGACATTTACTTTACCCCCCCCCCCTTCCCCCCCTTCCACCTGACCCCAATGCATTTACCCATAATTCACTCCAACAGGGTAATACGGCGGGTCGGTCGGATTGGCCAGCGCCCGTGGCATTACCCGCTTTCCATGGCGCTTATTAACCCGCAGGATGCTTCATTGTTATCCGCTTCGGGTTCCTCCTCGCTGGCTACCCGAAGCCACGGCTGACCTGGGGTTGTTGCTGTTGTGGGAGCGAGGGAGAAATGGGGAGAGGGAGAAGGAGTGGGAGGAGGGAGTGGGAGGAAGGCCTGGGAGGGAGAGGGAGAGAGGGGGAGGGAGAAGGAGACAGGGAGAGGGAGAGAGGGGGAGGGAGAGGGAGTAGGCCCGGGCGGGAGAGATAGAGGGAGAGAGAGAGGGAGATGAGAGGGGGAAAGAGAGAGAGGTTGGGATGGAAAAGGAAGGTGAAAGGGAGGGAGCGGGAGGGAAGAAAGAAAAGGTATGGTAGGAAGGAAGAAAGAAAAAAGGAAGCAAAAGATGGAAATGATGAGACGAAAAGAGAGAGAGAGAGAGAGAGAGAGAGAGAGAGAGAGAGAGAGAGAGAGAGAGAGAGAGAGAGAGAGAGAGAGAGAGAGAGAGAGAGAGGAGAGAGAGAGAGAGAGAGAGAGAGAGAGAGAGAGAGAGAGAGAGAATGAGAGAGAATGAGAGGGCGGCAATTTAACAGTCGGCCCACGCTGAATCTATGAAGCATCGTGTTTATTAATTTTAAGAGACCTATTGTTTGGATCTTTCATTCTACATCATTCTCTCTCTCTCTTTTTTTTTTTTTTTTTTTGTTCCATAACGATCCTACTTATCCAGAATTTCGGCTTTGACAAATGTCTTCGGAAATATCGGACCCTGAATATTGGTTCAGACAGAATTGGAACTGGATGGAAAAAAAGAGATGCTTGTGGTTTTAATATTGGTTTCAAGACGTCTGAGGTTGTGCACGTAGACACCGCTCGGGGGACATCATTTGTATAAACTTATTTACATTCATGTTTTATTGAATTGTTGCTTTTGTTGTTGATTTAGAGGTGTTTTTTTGCATTGTGTATTTCATATGGTTTTTATTTTCCGCATTTTTACTCATTGTTAGTATTGGAATGCTAAATATGTAAATACAGTTCGGATATTTAGTAGTTAATTTACCATCAGTTCGAATATTTAGTAGTTCATTTACCATAGAGTCCAATGTTAAACAATAAAACAATAGTCAATATTATGATAACCCTTTGATAACACTCGATTATTCACCTAATCACCTATCTGTTTCCCCAAAGGCTTATAGGCACCAATCCACCTGTCCCCATTCAGCCACCACAAAGATAACATATACCAATCGGGTATATAGTCAGTCATCTCAACCACAGTTCTCAACCAAGGTTCTCCACCAAGGTACTCCACCAAGGCTCTCAACCACAGTTCTCAACCAAAGTTCTCCACCGAAGTTCTCCACCAAGGTTCTCAACCAAAGTTCTCATCAATCAAAGTTCTTAACCACAGTCCTTAAGCGAAGTCCCAACAACAGTTCTCAACCACAGTCCTTAAACGAAGTCCCAACCACAGTTCTCAACCACAGTCCTTAAACGAAGTCCCAACCACAGTTCTCAACCACAGTCCTCAAACGAAGTCCCAACCACAGTTCACAACCACAGTCCTCAAACGAAGTTCCCAACCACAGTCCTCACCCACAATCCTCAAACGAAGTTCCCAGACGAAGTCCCCAACCACAGTTCTCAACCACAGTCCTTAAACGAAGTCCCAACCACAGTTCTCAACCACAGTCCTTAAACGAAGTCCCAACCACAGTTCTCAACCACAGTCCTTAAACGAAGTCCCAACCACAGTTCTCAACCACAGTCCTTAAACGAAGTCCCAACCACAGTTCTCAACCACAGTCCTCAAACGAAGTCCCAACCACAGTTCACAACCACAGTCCTCAAACGAAGTTCCCAACCACAGTCCTCACCCACAATCCTCAAACGAAGTTCCCAGACGAAGTCCCCAACCACAGTTCTCAACCACAGTCCTTAAACGAAGTCCCAACCACAGTTCTCAACCACAGTCCTTAAACGAAGTCCCAACCACAGTTCTCAACCACAGTCCTTAAACGAAGTCCCAACCACAGTTCTCAACCACAGTCCTTAAACGAAGTCCCAACCACAGTTCTCAACCACAGTCCTCAAACGAAGTCCCAACCACAGTTCACAACCACAGTCCTCAAACGAAGTTCCCAACCACAGTCCTCACCCACAATCCTCAAACGAAGTTCCCAGACGAAGTCCCTAACCACAGTTCTCAACCACAGTCCTTAAACGAAGTCCCAACCACAGTTCTCAACCACAGTCCTTAAACGAAGTCCCAACCACAGTTCACAACCACAGTCCTCAAACGAAGTCCTCAACATTAGTTCACAACCACAGTCCTTAAACGAAGTCCCAACCACAGTTCACAACCACAGTCCTCAAACGAAGTCCTCAACCTTAGTTCACAACCACAGTCCTTAAACGAAGTTCCCAACCACAGTCCTCACCCACAATCCTCAAACGAAGTTCCCAAACGAAGTCCCCAACCACAGTTTTCAACCGAAGTTCCACCGTGCTTGGCTTGCTTGAATCTCCTGTCGGGTTGTCCGGTCTCACAGTCTTATGCATCCGTTTTCAGGTAAGCTTTTAGAGATGATGCCTGCAATGGAGTATGTTGTTGTTTTAGTATTTCAAGAGGGTGGAGTATTAGGGAGGAAAAAGTAGAGTTAAAGAGGGTGAAGTATTAGGGAGGAAAATGTAGAGTTAAAGAGGGTGGAGTGTTAGGAAGGTAAAGAGGGTGGAGTATTAGGGAGGAAAAAGTAGAGTTAAAGAGGGTGGAGTATTAGGGAGGAAAATGTAAAGGTAAAGAAGATGGCATATTAGGAAATTAAAGAGGAGTATTAGGGAGGAAAATGAAGAGGTAAATAGGGTGGAGTATTAGGAAGGTAAAAGGGAAGAGTATTAGGAAGGTAAAGGGGTGGAACATTAGGGAGGAAAATTCAAAGGTAAAAGGGTGGAGTATTTGGAAGGTAAAGTTGTGGCGTATTAGGGAGGTAAATGTAGAGGTAAAGAAGGTGGAGTGGTAGGGAGGAAAATGTAAAGGTAAAAGGGTGGAGTGTTAGGAAGGTAAAGGGGAGGAGTAATAGCGAGGAAAATGTAGAGGTAAAGAGGGTGGAGTATTAGGGAGGGTGGGGTTATTGGTCAGGGAAAGGGATGGGGTATTAGGAAGGAAGAGGTAAAGGTAAGAGGGTGGAGTATTAGGAAGATAAAGTCCGGAATATTAGGGAGCTTGGGACTATCGGTCAGGGAAAGGAATGAAAGGAGTGGAGTATTAGGGAGGGAAAGGTAAAGGTAAAGAGGATATGTATTAAGAAAGGTAGGGGGGTATAGAATTAGGAAAGTAAAGGGTGGAGTACTAGGGAGGGTGGAGTTATTGAAAGGGATGGAGTGTTGGAAAGGAGGAGTTAAAGGGATGGAGTATTATGCAGTAGATGGATGGAATGTTGGGAAAAGAAAAGTATTAACAAAAGAAAAAGATTGGAGTATTAGGAATGTAAAGAGATGGAGTATAAGGGAGGGTATAGATCAGGGAAAGGGGTGAGTATTAGGATGATAGGTGGGGGAGGATAAAAGGATGAAGCACCAGAAGATAAAGGGATGGAGTAACAAAGTTAATTGGATGCAGGATTAGGGTGACGGGGTGGAGTATTAGGAAGTAGGAGGCAAAGGATTGGGGCATTAGGGAGAGAGGGAGAGAGGGAGAGAGGGAGAGAGGGAGAGAGGGAGAGAGGGAGAGAGGGAGAGATGGAGCGAGGGAGAGGGAG
>NW_027213640.1:120000-122500 GCF_042767895.1 Penaeus vannamei | reverse complement strand
GCATACCTTTAAGTGTTCATATTATTAGGATTTATATTTTCATATCTATGTATTTCTATATTTATAAATTTCAGCATCTATATTCGTCAATTTGTAATATTCTAATGATTATATTCATCCATTTATGTTATCTTGATAATTATATTTATCTTTTCAATATTTCATTTTTTATATTCATATCTTTATATAATTCTTGTATCATATTTACCTATTTATGATATATTAGTATCTATTTAGTATGTTTATTTTATCTGCTTATTTCAATTTGCTATCTATTTCCATCTACCTTTGAAAAAAGTATAAACTCAATATGTGTATAAAGATTAAATGAAACGATAAGAAAGGAACAACGTATAGTTACATTTTGAGACAGAATAAAAAAAAATCTTTCTTTCTTTCATCATTTACTTATCAAATTAATAAATACTTCTGTATTTATATAATTTTCCATCAATCACTGTTTCTATCTATTCATCAACTTCGTTTTTTAACCATTTAATTGATTTGCTGTCATAAGGCATCACCAAGCTCCAGGGCAATTTTTTCTAAAGCAGTTTACCATGAACGAAACCGGATGACTGCCAACGTAGCCAAGCGACACTGTTTACAGGCCATTGCTACCTCCTCTTGGTGAATTTTAACACCTTGGGAATACTTGAGATTCTAGTGACTTCTGCCTCTGCCCTATTTACAGTTTGGAAGCTCTATTTTTTTCCATATATATTCATATTTCTGAGAGAGCTTCTGAGTGAGCTATGTGCCTACTTTTGCTGGGTATACGTCAGTGCAACTAGGGATAGAGAAGAGGAACCTGAACTCCTTCTTAGTTATCCTAGACGACGGTGGAAATTATCGTGTATCCATATGACAATTCAAAATTTCACTCCAACCCTTTTGCATTATATTTGACTATATTTCTACTTTTATATACCATATAATATCCAAATGCTTCCACAAGAATTTCTTGTATGCATGTATATATATGCCCTTACAATTTACATACTTTCTCATACCTATATGTCGCCAAACGGCTAATCTACAGAACATTGGTCAGTGTAGTGCACCCATGCAGTTTTCTTCAGTGAGAATGATGCTTATTCACTTTGTGGGGCATGTCAAAATACTGTGATGCGTGTGATAAGGTCAACAAATTATTTTCATGGAGAAGAAGATGTATTTGTATATGTTTATTGCAGGGATATTACATTTTTTTTATGTTTTCAGAACACTACTATGCAAGAAAATTATTTTTTCTTCCTTTTTTTAATTTTTTCTATTCAAGGTCGAGTAAACTTCCTATGAATGCGTGCGTGTGTGTGTGTGTGTGTACGGGAACTGGTGATGTTGCCTATGGGTGACAACTTGCAATTGCAAATATGTGAACAAAAATGTAAATCTAACGCCATATATGAGGTCTAGGAGTATATATCATCATATTTGAAAAGGGTATATCTTTCTTATAACAAATCCATTTTTCCCAATCAGAGGGTTAACATATCTCCCTATCTCCGTGTCTATCTGTCCGTATTCCTACCTCTCTGCCTCTAGAAAGAGAGAAACACAAACAAACAGACAAGCAAACAGGCAAACGAAGAGACAGACAGAGGTGCGATAGATTGTCCTCGATAGATAGACAGAAGAGCGCCACAAACCCCGCGAGCATTGAAGGACAGAACGAAAATGGGGAGCACTTGACAGCATTGTGAATTAGTAAGGAAAAGGTGACAGGTTGGTGGTGAGTATCATTTGATGACTGACCGGTTGGTGATGATTTTAAGTACATTCAGACTCTACAATAACAATAAAACACAAGATCAACAAATACAATAGGAACAAATACAATAATTATAGAAATACTAACAACATTAACAACTTTAGCTTCAACAACAACCAATAGAACAACATCAATACCAACACCAACAACTATTTCACCACCAACAACATTTTCAACACCAACAACACCATCATGATCAACAATATCTTCACCACCATCATCAACACCAACATCAATAACAATTTTACCACCAACAACATCAGCATAGCAATATCAACATTTTTTTCACTACCACCAACATTATCAACATCAACATTTTCACCAACAACATGATCATCATTTTCCTCCTCATCAACATCAACATTTCACCACCACTACCATTACCACCATCAACATCACTTACAACATCAACACCAACATTTTCACTACCACTAACAACATCAACAGCATTTCACCACAACCACCATCACCACTAACATTATCAACACCAACATTTAACCACCATCATCACCGCTAACATCAACATCAACAACATTTCACCTTCACAATCACAGTCACCACCATCACCACTAACAACATCAACATCAACATTTCACCACCATCGCCACCCCCCCCCCCCCCCCAAAAAAAAAAAAGAGTCCGTTTCCGCCGACCCCCGCGCGAGGAGAAGGTCTCATGGCACGAGCGGTGTTGCCTCTCGCGCCTTCCTGCCGCTGGTCCAGGACA